>NC_056745.1:1424869562-1425130937 GCF_019279795.1 Protopterus annectens
CAGCTATATCCTGGAACAAACTCCCCTTGGAAATAAAATCCCTCCAGCATAGCAAATGTTTCATATTAGCCACAAGGAAATAACTAAAAACAAAGTGATCTTGCCACTGTTGCCAACCACCCTGAAACCACCTCCTTTCACCTATTTCACCACTTCACTCAATGTATCTAACACTATTCCCATGCCTCTTCTACATCTTCCCTTCCTCTATCTCCAACCACGGTTAACTCTTACAGTCTCAAAACAACCTACCTGTCTAGTCTGTCCCCTATACTCTACCTCCCCTACATCTCCTACTAGCCATTCTTACTTTCCTTTCTTGTTTCTAAACTCCTATACAACTAGATCCTACCCACTTTAAATAAGCATCTGCCTAACTATTAATTCATTTTGCTCTAAACAGCTTAAATAATATTGTAACTAGTCACATTTTCTTCTGCTAATTGTTTAAAACCTTGTTTGTAACAACTCACATAATTGTCTGCCAATTTGTTAATACTCTGTATAACTGAATTGCTTGAGCAGCATTTTTTTTCTCTCCAGGTCTCTGCTTGTAAGATCCTATAGCTGATTGTTACTATGTTACTAAAATTTAATAAATTATTTTCTAGTCTTGAGGAGCTTTTCTCCCCGGGTCTCTGCTGAAAATGAGCCAAAAGCTCAGCCAGACTAACCCGGCTAACAAATGTAAAATAAATAAATAAATAAAATAAATCTGGAGAGAAAGGGAGAAACCATCCCCAGACTGACTGTGATCTCTGTGTGCTCTTAAGGTAAATTGTACTCTACTCTGTGTACTTGTTATTCTTCCCAATGTGCACTTCCCTCACTGGTGTTAGTGGTGAGGACTGAAGAACCTTGACTACTGGGCCAGTACACGGGTGTCACATATTAATTGTTTGGCAGTGGTGGGATATCCACATCAAATATTAATTGTTTGATAGTGGTGAGTTAGCCACCTAACATACTAAATGGCTTCTAGACGTGTGGATAGTGAATTCCTGTAGCTTGTGTACAGTGATCACTGAAGGTGTTTTTATACTCTAAATCAGCCACTCAGCCACGCAATGAATATTCAGAGTTCAGATCACAACTGTTTTACTTCTTTTGTTAGCTTAGTCAGGGAGAGCAGGCAAGCATTTCAGTAGAGTATGGCAAGTTGACAAGGAGCCAGTTGGCTGAGATGTGCCAGGCTAAGGGACTGGTGCATGGAAACCAGACTAAGGCACACATGACTGCAGCTTTGGTCACAGCCTCATCAGAAAACAGCAATCAGGAGGATGATCAGACTGGCCGTGGAGATATACAACACTCAGAGAATGGACGGCTCAACCTTTCTGCAGAGGACTTAAAAATCTATCTGGAGCTGAAGAGACTCGAGTTGGCAGTCAGGCATTTGGAAATGGAAGCTGTGGAGAAGGAGAGGCAGAGACATTAAGAAAAAGAGATGATGACTCTTTACCAGAGTTATGGAGGTAATGGGGAAGGGAGTAACTGGACCCCAGAAGCACAAAAGGTTAGTAAATTTTTTCCACAGTTTATTGAGGGGGATAATCATTCATATGTTTGAGAGGGTATGTAAACAGTATGATGTTGAACAAAGGCTCTGGGTACTGTTCCTAACCCCCTTACTCCATGGTAAAGCTCTAAATGTACTTTCCAAATTACCTGACATTTTAACTATAATGCTGTAAAGAATTGTTTGTTAGAATTTTTTAAGCTAACACCTGAAACTTATAGGAAAAAGTTTCATGAGCACAGACGCAAGGCAGATGAAAGTGTGTGTGAATTTGTTGGTGAACTAAGCACTTATGTTCATAGGTGGGTGAGTGGATGTCAGTTAACCACTTTTGAAAGGCTGGCAGACAATTCAGTGAGGGAACAAGCCTTTAGCACTTTGCCTGAGGACATGAGGATCTGGTTAGCTGACAGACAATGTGCTACTTCAGATGAGTTAGGGAAGAAGGGAGACCTATACCTAGCAAGCGGGGCATCATTGCACAGGAAAGGGACACCCAGTGCTGCCCATGGGTCTAAAGGAACCCATGGTGGGAAGCCCAGACAGCCCCAAAAGAATCTGCCAGTAGCAGGTGAAGCCTCTAGTCCAGGTACATGTCCAGGACCTAGGGTTAAACGTTTTGAATGCAACCAGTAGGACCATGTGGCATACAGATGTCCACGGAGGCAAGGTAGGGAACAAAAGGTGAGAGAGCCAGTAAGTGGAAAAGACAAAATGCCAATAGTAGGTTGTCTTGAGACAACAGGGGTACCAAACTACCATCCTACAGAGTTCTGATAGGGAAGGATTTTAATGAGGCAGTACCATGTGTCAGTACAGCTACACACAGTTAGGCTAGGAGCCAAGCATCTGGGTCTGGTAGCCTGGGGGAGACCCAGTCAGACTGCATACTTACAGCCAGGACTGGTGAGGTGGTTACTTCAGGGAGGCAGCTATCCTGTAGCAGTGACACTGAAGGTGAGCCACAGCTGCTTGTGGGTACAGATGTTCCCTTGGACACAGTGACTGCAAAGGTAGAGGTGAGTAGTAGTAGTAGTATCCAGGCTGACAGTGAGGCACTGGATACCAGACTTCCCTTGGAAGGGGAGCTGGGGAGGGTTACAAAGAGAGAGGCGAGACAGGCTCAGCTCTCAGACCCTACATTGCAAGGCCTAAGGCAGGTTGCTAGTAAGGTGCCGGATTCTCAAGGGAATGAGGAATCTGTATACTGGGACACAGCGAAAAAGAAAACAAAAGTATGTAACAAAAGTCTGCGAGTACACCAATAAGTGCCAAGCTACTATACCGAGAACAAACTTGTAACGACCAGCATTAAAAGGAATTGCTAAAATTTATTACAAAAAAAACTAACAATACAAGAGTTTAGCGCTTTCACCCACATTAACAGGGCTTCCTCAGAACTCATAATACATAGCAATTCCAGTGCTTAAATGTCTTTTTTGGCGCCAAAAACATTTAAACGTTTAAAGTGACATTGCATATAAAAACAGTACAAATGATACATAATACATATAATTCCTATCACTGTAATCTGTTGCTGGTATTGTATAAAATATAAACTGAGTAAAAATACCCTAAATTTAAAATGTTAAAAATTCTCAAACTACCAAGTTAATCTGAAAATTCTAATGAACATGTTATATGTGATTATCTAAAATTCACCTAGTGTTACAACACAGGTGTACCTTATTTGGACACTCTAATCAAATATGAAGCACATCAACTCTCTTCATTTATTCATAGAAAAGATACATTTTCTAATAGTTACCTGCACTATTCGAGCTGCCATCCTGAGAAATTAAAAAACAACATTTTTAAAGGTCAATGCGTTCGAATAGCACGTATGACCTCAGATGATGAAGATTTAAGGACATAATTAGAGTACATAAAGAAGTTATTTTTACAAAGAGGTATCCTAGTAACATGATGGATACTACAATACAGTATATTTTAAATCTGCGTGATATCAACCATTGTTAGGCAGTAAGAATAGATGTTCAGGACAGGAATCTAGTATATTACATGTCAAGAGAAATATGGAATCTAATAATAGTATTAATTTTCAAAAATCATGTGTGGTTCAATATAACATGGCAGCTAGTTATGTTAAGAAAATTATATGTGATTCTTGGTATTTAATTTTTAATGATATCCAAATTACTAAGGTTATTGGTATAAAACCTAATTTTATTTTTAAAATTGGGAACAACATTAAACAAATGTTAGAAAATAAGAAAGACTCAAAGATAGATAAGAAATTTGCTACAGGTAGGAGTTCGAAATGTGGTGCCTGTAATCAGTGCAAGCATATGTCCGATGAGACAACAATGTATTTGAATAATGGATTAAGAAGCTGTATCAAAAGTAGATTAGGTAATTGTAATAGCAAGTTAGTGGTCTATTTAAGTAAATGTCAAAAATGTCCCAGTTTTTACATTGGTAAAACTGAGACATCTTAAAAAAAGAATTTATGACCATATGTACAGCATAAAGACGAAAGACAAGAACAATGCATTATACAGGCACATTTTAAATGAAGGGGATGACCACTATTTTAAATTTGTCATTTTAGAAATAGTAAAAACTGACCCAAAAGGAGGGGATGTGAAGAGCCTGTTAAGTTATAGAGAGATCTGGTGGCAAATTTATTTTGACGCCACCACCGCCCTAGGACTAAATGACCATATATCTATAAAACCATTGTTGTGTACCAGAATCGATACCAAATAATAAATAATTATTAATTTAATACTAACATTTTTTATATTAATTAATTTATTATAAATAACATGTTCATTAGAATTTTCAGATTAACTTGGTAGTTTGAGAATTTTTAACATTTTAAATTTAGAGTATTTTTACTCAGTTTATACTTTATACAATACCAGCAACAGATTACAGTGATAGGAATTATATGTATTATGTATCATTTGTACTGTTTTTAAATGCAATGTCACTTTAAACGTTTAAATGTTTTTGGCGCCAAAAAGACATTTAAGTACCTGAATTGCTATGTATTATGAGTTCTGAGGAAGCCCTGTTAATGTGGGTGAAAGCGCTAAACTCTTGTATTGTTTGTTTTTTTTTTTTTTTGTAATAAATTTTAGTAATTCCTTTTAACGCTGGTCGTTACAAGTTTGTTCTTGGTATAGTAGCTTGGCACTTATTGGTGTACTCGCAGACTTTTGTTATATACTGGGACACAGGGTTACTGTATAGAGAGTGGACCCCTGAGGGACGGCTAGAAGGTGCGAGAATACAGCAGTTGGTAGTGCCTAGAGCCTATCGTCTGGCACTTCTAGGCATAGCCCATGATATTCCCTTTGCAGGTCATATGGGCATAGAACGTACAAAGATATGTATTATTCTATTGGCCTGGAACTTCCAGAGATGTAACAGGGTACTGGCAGGACCTGTGAGCAGTGCCAAAAGGTAAGCAAGGCAGGAGACAAGGTGAAAGCTCCTTTGATGCCTTTGCCTGCAATTGAGAAGCCATTTCAGAGGGTAGCTATGGATATTGCAGGGCCTCTGAGTACCGCAAGTTCCACATGGAAAAAAGTATATCCTAGTGGTAGTAGATTATGCTACAAGATACCCTGAGGCAGTGGCTTTGTCCTCCATTGAGGTAGAAAAGGTGGCAAATGCTTGATTTTCAGCAGGGTAGGTTTCCCAAACGAAATACTGACTAACAGAGGTGCCAGTATCATGTCAGACCCACTGGCTTGCCTGTGGAAGTACTGTGGGGTGAAACACTTAAAGACCACCCCTACCATCCCCAGACTAATGGTCTTGTTGAGAGGTTAAACTCTACATACACGTCCATGGTACAGGCATTTGCAGACCAGTTTAAGATGAATTGGGACAAATATTTGCCCCATTTGTTGTTTGCTTACACAGGAATCCACAGGGTTTTCACCTTTTGAGTTGCTGTATGGGCATGGGGTGAGGGGACCTCTAGATTTAATTCAAGATGAGTGGGAGGGTGAGTGTGAATCTCACAAGGAGTCTGTTGTGGCATATGTCCTAAACCTTAGGACAAGGCTCAGGGAACTCATGGGCTTGGCCCAGGAGAAACTGGTAGAAGCCCAACAGCAGAAAAAGGTCTGGTATGACAGGAATGCTCCAGCTAGAGAGTATGCTGTAGGGCAGCAGGTAATGGCTCACATTCCTGTCAGACACAAGCTGCAGGCAGCCTGGGAGGGAACTTTACAAGGTGGTAAGAAAGGTAAGTGATGTTAACTACATGGTAGAACTGCTAGGCAGGGGCACAAACTGTACCAAGTTAACGTGATGAAACCTTACCATAATAGGGAGGCCCTTGTGCTGAGAATTTGCAGTGGATTGCAGGAGGAGTCTGAGGGAGATCTGGTGACTATCTCAGTGAGGCTCGGACTGACACCTCAGTGGAAGGGGTAGCAATGCCCCAGCAGCTATCTCCTACCCAGGTTCGAGAAATTCGAGCAGTGTTACAGGGTTTGGAGACATGTTCACTGGGAAACCAGGGTGCACCCACGTGGTACAACACCAGGTGGATACAGGACCCCAAAGGTCTATTAGGCAGGCCCCTTATAGGGTGCCTGACAGAGTCAGACTCTGAGGGAGGAGATGCAGGAAATGTTGGAACTGGGGGTAATTCAAGAGTTCAACAGTCTCTGGGCCTCCCCAGTGGTGCTGGTGCCAAATAAGGATGGCAGCACCAGGTTCAGTGTGGACTACAGGAAATTAAATAGTCACACAGAGTTGGATGCTTACCCCATGCTTAGGACAGATGAGGCCTTAGAGCAGCTGGGTGGGGCTAAGTATCTTACCACCATTGATCTTTCCAAAGGTTACTGACAAGTGCCCTCGACTCCCAGTGCTAGAGAGACATCAGACTTATGAGTTCACAAAGATGCCCTTTGGGATGAAGAATGCCCCAGCAACTTTCCAGAGGCTGGTAGATCATATCTTAGCAGGGGGGTTTGCCCTTGCTTAACTAGATAATATTACCATCTACGGTCATTCCTGGCAAGAACACCTTCAGCATGTCAGGGAGGTGCTGGGCAGACTACAGAGGGCAGGGTTGACCATTAAGCAAAGTAAATGTCAGGTGGGTATGGCAGACGTCTCCTACCTAGGACAGAGTGGGGAGTGGTAAGATCAGGACAGAACCAGCCACAGTGGAAGCCATTCAGGCATGGCCTGCACCTGTTGCCAAAAAGCAGGCGAGGGCATTCTCAGGGACAGCAGGTTACTACAGAAAGTTTGCCCCCAGTTATAGTACCATAGCTGCTCCCCTCACAGACCCAACAAGGAAAAACAAGTCGGATAAGGTAGTGTGGACAACAGCATATGGAGCAGGCATTCCAGAAGCTTAAAGAAGCTTTGGGAGGACCCCCTGTGTTAGCCAGTCCAGATTATAGCAAAGAATTTGTTGTGTAGGTGGATGCTTTGAACCATGGGGTGGGGGCTGTATTTAGCCAGACTTCTTCAGAGGGAGAAGAGCACCCAGTGGTTTATCGCAGTCATAGGCTCCAACACAGGGAGGAATGCTATGCAGCTGTAGAAAAGGAATGTCGAGCCATAGTGTGGACACCGCAGAAACTTCAGCCTTATCTGTATGGAAGAAAATTCACTGTAGTTACAGATCATAATCCCCTAACATGGTTACACAGAGCAGTCAGCAAAATGCCAAGTTGCTATGAAGGAGCCTAGTGTTGCAAGCATATATGCCAGTGCAGCACCGCAGTGGGATTAGCAATGCCAACACAGATGGGCTCTCAAGACAGAGAATGGGTTAAGGTATACCCAACATAGACCTAAACCTCTAAAACAACGTTTCTCAAGGGTCACTTGAAAAACTAGCTTGAGTTCTCGGAGGGGGGGGGGATATGTGAAGGCTGCCAGCCTAGCTAGATAGGATTCTGTAAATAATTCTATGTCACTGTAAACATTAATAGGATCCACAGGCTTGTGTAACAAATGTAAGAAAATTGTTTTATGTTCTGAGCTTCAAAAAATGTAACCACTGTGCACCCTGCTGGAAGAAAGCTGATAAGTCAAGCATTTTAGGACTGTTTGATCTCAAGCTCGGAGACAGGATGTCTGGACTAAGGAATTCTTTCTATTGTCTTAGGACAAGAGTTAATTACTAGATTTTACATGTAAAATGTCTTTTATTGCTGTGGCTTCCTGCAGGTACAGATTACAAAAAGAAACGTAAAATTGGAGTTCTGTGAGCCTGGGAAACTAAATCAGAACTGTTGAGAATGATTTAATCTGAAATGACTCAGCAGTACCGTGTTATCAACTGAAGGACAGAAAGAAAGGAGAGCATTTTTGGTTTTATCTGAACCTGAACACATCAACTCACTAGCACTCTGCCTTTGCTCTGTAAGGACGATATTAAACTTTAGTGTTTCTCTTAAGAGTTAGATAGGAATTTAGTCAGATTAGTCTAGCTGTTTTTTCTATATTTATGTCAGACTATCCTACAGTATTATTTTAAAGCATTTTCCTGTGATTTCTGAACTCTGTAATGTCACTGTGTTGAAGCAATAAGTATTGTCTTGTGTTTTTATTATTTATTATTAAATATTTTTAAACCTTTCAATGGTGGCTGTTTTGTGTAAAGGTAATTCAAGCTGAGTACATTGCATGTATTTGGTGATACTGTCCAAGCCACTCCAATAGCGTTAGACCTGGGTCACACTTAACATTTGGTTAACAGTAATATTGCACAGTGAAACTGGTCACCCTTTGGGAAAGGCCTTATAGTAGCTGATATTAGTGGTTGGTGGCAGCGATTTCTACCTTAAAGTCTGGAGAGAAGGGGACATAGATGGAGAACATGTGTCAGCCTTCCCAATGAGTGTCTGTGTGTTTGTATATAACTCGTATCTCAAAGTGTGTGTGTGTGTCAGCTACTTGGGCAGGGACACGAAGCACTGGTTGGACAGAGAAGGTGCTGGACATTTTTGTTTGATCACTACGCTGAGATCTGTACTCTATAGCTGTGCCACTGGGGAGTCTTATTGGCGGATCTGGAGAGAAAGGGAGAAACCAGCCCCAAGACGGACTGTGATCTCTGTGTGCTCTTAAGGGAAATTGTACTTTACTGTGTGTGTACTTGTTATCCTTCCCAATATGCACGGGCATCATATCTCCCATGTTTCTTGACATACCATATCACTGTGGTATTGACTGTAAACACCTTGAGAGGTCCTGGGGAGAAAAAGAGGATGAAAGGCCTAAAGAGCCATCATTTCTTTGATGCTGATGTGGTCTTTTTGTTGATGAGGTGACCAGACTCACTGCACTTTTAAGGAGCCAAAGGTTGTTCCTCATTCCACAGCTGAAGTGTCTGTTAACTCCTGAGAGAGAAGAGGTAGAAAAAAGGGAGCCCTGGATTTAGAGTTAACTGCTACATCCACCACTGAAGTCTTAGTTTGAGACAAGGACAAAGATAAACTAAGAAACTAAGGGAATGAGAAGGCTGAAGCCAAACTACTTTAGAAACCATTTAAGTTCTCTTGTGAAGCTTGATAAATGGGAGCATAGGAATGGTACAGGCTATGAACCTTAGAGCTCTCAGAAATTCCCTGGCAGTTACTGAAGCCAGAGGAAGAAGGGCTTGAAAGAAAGAAATGAGAGTTAAGGCCTTGGAATGATACAGGGATGACAGCAATGGAACAGTCTGGATCCTGCACCCCAAAACGACACGATCCAGTGAAGGAGTCAGAAAGGAACCCCAGGCTCAGCAAAATGGAGATGGCAAATTATTCTGCAGCAATATCTCTGCAGAGGATGCCTGAAACAGGATGTCATCCAAGTATGGAAAAATTTGGATCATTTTGGATCGATGTTCTCCTTGGATGCCCAGTAGGCAAACCTCTTCCACTTGCTACTATAAACCTTTTTGGTAGAACGTTTTCTGGGAGGCCAACAAAATGTCTCAAACAAGGAAAACAAGCCCAGGCCTCTGTACGATTACTGAAACTGGAAAACCCAAGCGGTCAGTTTGAGGGTGCGTAGATTTGGATGATGACCCTAAGATGGGTGAAAAAGGAGATCCTGTCTAGGTTCCAGTATCCATGAAGGATATTTCAGTTGAGACCAGAGAAAGGGGAACTAAATCTGTTGAGGCCAGTAGGGGGCAATGAGGATTGCTAATGTCGTCAACCATTTTGCTTTCTGTAGAAACTTCGGAATCAAGGGTTGAGGAGGATAAGTGTAAAGACCAGGGGGCTAACCGTGAAGTACAGCATTCCTCAGGGACTCCTACAGAAAAGGGGGGGGGGGTGAATCAGGGCGAAAAACCTGCGGCATTTGTTGTTTTGAGGAGAAGCAAACTGGTTGCAGCAAGGTTGGTCCCAATGGCTGAAAATCATGTTCGCTACTGACTGATTGAAGGGCCACTTGTGAGGAGTCAGAACGGATCTGCTGGGCTTGTCTGCAAGAATGAACTTCCCTGGAATGTGAGTTGCAAGCAGAAAGCGGTCTGAAGATATTGCCCACTCCCAGACCCTCATGGCTTTTACACAAAAGGAATACGAATGGGGTCCCTGTTGTTTCCTGATATACCAGACTACCGACATATTGTCAGTGTGAACTGCAACTGCTCCTAGAGGGAGAACATCCTGAAAGGCTTGCAATGTGAGTAAGTCTGCCCTCACCTCCAGATCATTGATATGCAACCTTGTCTCTATGCGAGTCCACGTGCCTTGGACCATATTTCCTTGGAAATGCCCCCAACCCCAACTGGGAAGCATCTGTAGTCACTGTGGCTATAGGGGAAGGGAGAAAGAATTACCTGCCAATCACCAGATCATCGGAAAGACGCCACCATCAAAGATGCATTCTGTAAACCAGTGCAACAACTTGATAGGAACAGACAGAAGCTGTCAGGGAATGGACCACTGAACAGCCAGGGTCCATTGAAGCACTCGCACAAAGAACCTCACTAATGGGACAAGAGTAATGGCAGCCATCATGGACTCAAGAGCTTGAAGTATTAATCTTGCTGGTGGAAAATGGAAGATCCAAAATAGTACGAACATATTCTCTCAAGATTTGTATGCAATAATGGGGTAGTGATGCTCTTGGGTTCGAGGGCCCCATTGAATGTCAAGCTCTGCACCGGAGACAGGTTTGATTTCACCAGGTTTATGGTGATACCCAGAGGACTGAATATCTGTAACAAGTAATCTTTGGCCTGGATAAGGTGATGTTTGGTTGGAGCAGTCAGAAATCAGTCGTTCAGATATGGAAACACTCAGAATCCTTTCAGTCTCAGGTGAGCTGCGACTACTGCCATGCATCTGGTCAACACTTGGAGAGCTGTGGTGAGAACATAGGGCAGAGCTCTGAAATGGTAATGACTGGCTCCCAGCTTGAAGTGCTGATGACTCCTGGAGCATCTGTCTATTTTGATGGGATCGTACGCGTCCTGTAAGTTTACTGAACACATCCAATCGTCCTTTCATAACAGGGGTAAAATGGACAGAACTGTAACCATTCGAAACTTTGCTTTCTTTATGAACAAGTTCAGCTTGTTTGGATACAGGATGTGTCTCAGGACCCTAGTTTTCTCTGGCACTAAAAGGAAGCGGGAGTAAGCTCCAAATCCTTTTTGTTTGGTCAGAACCTCTTAAATGACTCATTTTTGCAGTAGTTTTTGAATCTCTGGAACTGCAACTCCCTCTGATTGTGTAGAACACTGGAGAGTCTCTGAGTGTTTGGATGTCGAAGGAAGAAGGGAATATACTAACCTCTGGGTATAATTTTTTTGCACCCAACTGTATTTTGTTAGAACAGTCCAGGCATCTGGGAGCAGATAAAAAATGACCCCCTCCAGAGCAGTCAGGCATCACTTCAGGAGCACTGAAAGGACTCGTCAGAGAAAGGCTCTCTGAAGCCCTGATTTTGCAGTCCCCCTCTGACCCTGGGGTGGCTTCTCCCATTAAAAGTTCCCCCTCTGCCCCTGAAAGAAGAGTCTCTGCAATGATCCTGGAAAGACCCTTGGGATTTCCAGAGGTTTTCCTGCCACCTCACTGACTTCTGAAGGTTTTCTTGCCACCTCACTGACTTCTGGAGAAAGTACACTGAGGGGTGGAAAACTGGACCCTAAAGGCACCCAGGGTCTTCCCTTCTTGTTCACTGTGGGTAAGGGCATCTTGGATGGATAGCCCAAACAAGGAGGAGCCATTGAAGAGGGCATTAACAAAAGACACCTTGAAGGGTGCCGCGAAGTCACAAAGCCTCATCCAGGCATGTCTTCTAATAGCAATACTTGAGCGAGCTCCCCATGGGGCACCCTCTGCAGAATGGGAAATGAGCCTCATGGAGGAATTAGAGGGGAAAGAATAGCAGCTCAGGGAGACGCTTTCTCAAAGTCCACTACTGGCGGTCTCTGCTAGAGAGTCGGAAAGTTCTTTGATCAGATCTCTTTGTAACCAGGTAAAGTGTGCCAGATAATTTAATGCTCTCGGCGAAAAGGTGTCAAGAGACAAACATGCTAACCAAGCCTGTCCATCCCTCTGGACTCCCTGTTTGTTGGATGGACAGAGGAGCACCGTTCGGGTAGTTCCTTCTTGGCAGCTGCCACCAAAACCATGGCATCTACCGGAATACCCTTAATCCAGTGTGGTCAGTCTTGGGGGGGGGGTGACAAGAGCTTGTCTGGTTGTTTAGGAATTAGTTCTATTGTGTCTGGCTCCTTGCAGGTCTGGTGGGAAACTAAAACCGATGAGTTTGTCCACGGGGGGGGGGGGGGTTGTTGGTCATCCAAGATGTAGACAGGCCTGCCTGGAAAGCCTCTGAAAACACTTCAAGAGGAGTCTGGTCTGATCAACCACCTCTGCTTCAGGATCTCCAAAATGTCTCCAAAGGAGACAGCCTCCGGTGGTGAGCTGCTGGATCCTTCTCCCTCAAGGTTCATGCCTTCAGTAACAGACTCCAAAGGGGAGCCTATGTGACTCTTCTTGCACATCTTCTTACGAGGAATCCCCTCTGTGGGAGGTGAAGAAGGGGCTCCCTCTAGGGGGAGAGTTTGGAGGCCCTTTTGGGGTGGGCTAACGTTGGACAGGTATGACAGACTTGGGTCTCCAATCCAATAAGGGACAGGGAGGATTGTACCTCAAACAGGCCAGATCTCTAGCAGAAGAGAAATCCCTTTCCACAATCTGGAAAGCAAAAGGACCCAGAGACTCCCTCCGCAACTCCCCTCAGAGCTGAAGCAGTCGAGGAAAAAAAGGTAGGAACCTCCGGTCCTCTGTTGAATCAGAGCTGTTGAGCAACGAAGCCCCAAGAAGAAGGGACCGACCTGACAATGTCAGAGCCGAAGCCCTCTCCCCAGATCAGATGGTGACATCCCAGATCAGGGACCCACTCTGATCCGAAGACACAGGAGTAGAGGTAGTCTTAGTAACTGTTGGCATAGAGGATGAAGGTCTCCTCACATCCAACACAGACACTCCTGGGTGGCTAAGATCTTGGGGCTCCAATGCCAGTGGTCGGATCGGAAAAGGAGAGTGAACCGAAAGGGGAATACTCAGATTTCAAAGAGGAAGGAGAAGGCAATACCCCATCAGGATCTGAGTCTTGAGGATCTTCTGTATCATCCTGTCCACATCAAGTTCTGAAAGGCTCCTAGAAGTCCTCGAGGAAGCCACTGATGTCAGTCTGGAATGCCTGGTCAGGGTCTCTAAGAGACTGGAAGGCAAAGTTGTTGACTCCAATCTACCAGAGAACTCCAGGGTCCGGCTCCATGCTTTCGAACATGAAGACAGTACAGTTGTGTACACTTACCATAAATGTAGATGTTCGAGTGTATTCACTGTTGCAGTCATTACACTTGGGTTACCCTGCTGGCAGGCTACCCTCAGTCGGCCTGAATTCCAAAGTCTAGGTCCGGCGTCGGTTGCTGTCGCCTCTTCCCTGATGTCAGTGCACCAGGGGTATAAAAGATGCAGCCGACACCATTTTATTCAGTTTTTCTTGCCCCAGATGTCAGGTGCCCCCAAAAGGGTAGGCTAAAAAATATGCCAATAAAAAATGCATGCACCAAAATATATTATACCTTCATCTACAAGCAAATACACCACATAGGTTGTATAGGTTAGGGAAGTGCAGATAAGATCCAGCAAAGAGATGGGTGATGGTGGGTGGGTAACCTGGACTGCAACAGTGCATACACTCAAACATCTACATTTATGGTAAGTGTACACAACTGTACTATGGTTCTTCATGTTTCACTGTTGCAGTCATTACACTTGGGTTGAATCCCAAAGCTATGGTTGGGAGGCTGGAGCTAATATAGCATTAGGAGCGGCTATGAGGCCCTGCAGAACTGCAGTGGCAAAGCCTGCCTTGGATTTAGAGTAGAGTGGTACATGATAGTGCTTTGTAAAGGTGTGCACTGAACTCCAGGTAGCAGCCTCTAAAATGTCTTTGGTTGGTACTCCCCTGAGGAAGGCTGCTGATGTGGCTGCTGCTCTGGTTGAATGTGGCCTAATGCCCTTAGGCACTGGCTTGCCATGTTGTGAATAGCAGAAACGAATGCAGTGGCCTATCCACTTAGAAATAGTCTGCTTTGAGATTGCCTTTCCTTGTGATCCTGCAGCATATGCCACTAGTAGTTGCTCTGTCTTTCTGAAAGCTTTGGTTCTGTTCAAGTAGAAGCGTAGTTGTCTGTGTATGTCCAAAGAATGCAGAATTCTCTCCCCCTTATTCTGTGGGTTTGGATAAAAAGTAGGCAGATGAATAGCTTGGTTAAGGGCCACACTGGACACTACCTTAGGCATAAATGTCGGGTTTGTCCTCAGAGAAACCCCGTCTGGGTAAAAAATTATAAAAGGTTCCACAGCCATGAGTGCCTGTAGCTCTGAGACTTGTCTTGCAGAAGTTATTGCTAAGAGCAGAGCTGTTTTCCAAGATAAAAACTTTATATCAGCTGTAGCGGCTGGCTCAAAAGGAGGCAGGGTGAGTTTTTCCAAGACATAATTGAGGACCCATGCAGGTGTTGGTGATCTCCTTGGAGGCCTTAAGTTTTTGGCTCCTCTGAGGTACTGCCTTAAAGGATGAGAAATGATTGGTGGCTCTGTATTGTAATTAGCCAAAATGGCAGAGGCATGAATTTTAATTGATGTAAAGAATAGGCCTTTGTCCAGCATCTCAGTTAAGTATTGCAAAATCTGAGGAATATTTGGCACAGTTGTGTCAATTCCTTGTGCCTGGTTCCAGGCACAGAATCTCTTCCATTTTCCAGCATAAGATTTTCTGGTACTAGGCCTTCTGGCCTCCAGAATGACATCTATCACAGCTTTAGTGAGAGGCACATTTTGTATGACTACATTATCTGCCATGCTGCCAGATTTAAGGTCTTTAGCTGGCTGTGCAGGGTCTGATTGGTTTGTTGGGATAGTAGATGAGGTATTTGAGGCAAGGTCAAAGCTCGGCATTGAGACAAGTTCCTTAGGATTGGATACCAGTACTGGCGGGGTCTGGGGTGATCAGTACCATCTTTGGCTTCTCTTGTCTGACCTTTAGGAGTACCTTGGGGAGGAGAGGCAGTGGAGGAAAGGCATATACTGCTAAGTTTTTCCAGCTGAAAGATAGGGCGTCCACTTTCCATGCTTTACTGTGATAGGTCCTTGTGCAGAATCTTATTAGTTGGTAGTTGTGAGGAGAGGCAAATAGATCTATCGCCAGGCATCCCCATTTCCTTGTTGTCATGCTGAAAACTTGTGGATCCAATTTCCACTCGTGGGGATCCATGAGGTTTCTGCTTAGTTCGTCTGCCAGAGTATTTATCTTTCCTGGCAGGAATTGTGCCTGCAGATGTACTTGGTAAGTCAATGCCGTGTCCCACAAAGTCATGGCTAGTCTGCAAAGGGGGTAAGAATGAGTGCCTCCCTGCTTGTTTATATACCACATGACCGTGTTGTTGTCCGTCTTTATCAGTAGTTGTCCCAGATGAAGTAGGTCCTTGAAGGCTGTCAGGGCATTCTGAACAGCTAGCATCTCTTTTTGATTGAAATGTAGATGCATTTGGTTTGCAGACCATGTGCCTTGAATACACCTTCCTGCCATGTGGGCCCCCCAGGCATAATCTGATGCATCTGTTGTTAATGTCTGCCTGGCTGGGGGTAAAGTGAATGGCTGCCCCTTGTTCTGGTGACAAGCCTTCACCCACCATCGAGACTCCTGTTGCAGGCAGGGAATGAGGGTAATTATTGTTTCCAGACTGTGGCAATGAGTCCAAACGCTTTTTAGGTACCATTAAAGTTTCCTCATATGCAGCCTCGCATATGGAATTAGTAGAATGCAGGATGCCATGAAGCCCAAAGCCTGCAGAATTTTTCTTGCAGATAACTGGGCCTTTGTTGCCAACAGGTTGAAGAAATAGGTAGTCAGTTGTCTTTGTCTGGCGTGAGATAAGTCTTCTGGGCAGTTGTATTTAAGCTTGCACCCAGGAATATTATCTCTTGAGAGGGTACTAGTTTTGATTTCTTTTCGTTGACTGTGTACCATAGGCCTGTTAGAAATCTCTTTACAAATGCCAGATGCTGTAGTAGAATGTCCTTGTTCTCTGCTTGAATGAGGCAGTCGTCCAAGTAAGGATATATATGTATTCCTCTTTGTCTGTAGAATGTAATTACTGGTGCCAGGCACTTTGTGAAGACCCTGGGCGCAATAGATAAGCCAAAGGGCAGTGCTGAGAATTGGTAGTGCATTGAGCCAGCTTTGAATCTGAGGTATCTTCTGCATGTTTGTCTGATTGGAACATGCAGGTATGCCTCTTTTAGGTCTAAAGTCACAAGCCAAGCCTTCTTGTCCAGCATGGGCAGACGTTGCTGTAGAGTCAACATTTTGAATTTTGGTATATCCAGAAATGTGTTTAGAATTGATAGGTCCAGTATTGGTCTCCAGGTCTTGTCCTTTCTTGGTACCAAGAACAGTCTTGAATAAAATCCTTGTCCCTGCTCTTGCTCTGGTACTTGTTGAATGGCCCTCATGTGCATGAGGGATGATACTTGCTATTGTGCCTCTGCCTATTGATGTTTTGGCAGGTCTGGCCAACCGTTTGTCCTTGGCAGGGTATGGAAGTGAAACTTGTAGCCCTGTGGCACTATGTCTAGGACCCATTTGTCCTGGGTTATTATGTGCCAATTTTGAGAAAAAAAGTGCTAGTTTTCCCCCTAAAGGTGCTTGCAGAAGATAAGTGCTTGGTGCAGGCAGGGGGAAGTCATTGGGACTGTTTCCTGTATGGCTGTGATTTGTCTTCTCCACTTTTGGAGGTAGAAGCACCCCATTGTTTAGACCTGTACGAACCTTGGGGCTGGGATCTGCCTCTTGGGCATCTGTATCTGCCCCTTTGTAGTCTGTCTGACACTGGAAAGGACCAATTCTTTGTAGGCCAGTGTAGGAGGCTGTACCTGTAAGAAATCCTTAACCGTTTGCATAGATTTATCTTTGTCCTCCATTTTCTTTAACACCTCTTCTGCTTTAATACTAAACAAGGTATCATGCTGTAATGGAGAATCTAATAATTTTGCTTTGACAAGATCAGGCAGATTTTGTTCCTTTAACCAAGCATGCCTCCTGATGACAGAACCCGTAACAGCGGCCCTGCAGGAGGCCTCCAAAGAATCAAAACCACATTACAAAGTATGCTTTCCAACTTGTTCAGCTGCATGCAATAAATCAAGAAGTTATGTACTCACCATAACGTTCGATGTATGTAGTCCATCTCGCCTCACATTCTTATCCGTGGGTTCGGAGCCGAATATCAGCTCTGACTCGGCCAAACTTTTCTAGCTCGAAGTCTTTCTATTGGCTGGGCTAAGATGGTATCCCATGCTGCATTGCTCTATATCCCCAGATCTAGTTTGCTGTGAACACCAACATTCATATTCCATGCATAACAACACCCAAAGAAAGGAAGAACAAACCAAGAGTGAAGGGAGCTCTGAAAACCAGTCCTAACCTCTAGATCCTCCAGGAAGGGGGAAGGTGGGGAGGTAAGTAAGAATGTGAGGCGAGATGGACTACATACATCGAACATTATGGTGAGTACATAACTTCTTGATGTTATGTAGTCCAATCTCGCCTACATTCTTACCCGTGGGACAGCGTCCCCAGCACCTAAATCCTGGGAGGCTCAGTGGAAAATACTCCTGAGCACTGTGGAACCAAAGGAAGACCTGCCCCTAGATACCACGTCCAACTTGTAATAAGTAACAAAAGTGTGAGGAGGTGCCCAAGTAGCCGCAGCACAAATATCATCCATAGACAATCTGGCCTGATAGGCTGTAGATGTAGATACAGACCAAGTAGAGTGAGCCTTGACCGGGAACAGTAGCTCTTTACCCCCTGAAGAATAAATGAAAGAGATGCAACTGGATATCCACCTGGACACAGTGATTTTGGAGACAGGAGACCCAATTCTGTTTTCTGAAAAAGAAACTAACAACTGATCAGATTTTCTGAGCCCTCTGGTTCTGTGCAGATAAAAACGTAATTGTCTGTGTACATTCAATTGATGAAATTTAAATTCTGCCTTGTTAAAGAACTGGGGAAAAAACACTGTCCACTCAATAGATTGATTAAGATTAGTGATAGATGCCACTTTGGGAAGAAAGGAAGGGTTCGGTCTGAGAGAAACCCTGTCCTTATGAAAAATCAAGTATGGGGGGTTTATAGAAAGAGCTTGAATCTCTGAAACACGTCTGGCTGATGTGATGGCTACTAAAAAAACAGTCTTCCAGGTCAAGAATTTTAAATCACAAGTAGCTGCAGGTTCAAAGGGTGGTGAAGTAAGAGCCTGTAGAACAAAGTTTAAATCCCACGGCATGATAGGTTCCGAAACAGGAGGACAGAGCAACAGAAAAGCCTTACAGAGTCTGTGAGCCATCAGACTAGGCTCATTAACAACATGAAAGTTAGAAATCGCCGCCAATTGGACTTTTATGGTGGCGGACGCTGAGCCCTGACGAAAAAGCATAGACAAGAACTCCAAAACAGAAGCAACAGGAGCTGTGTAAGGGTCAATCCCTTGGGTATGAGCCCATATTGAAAACCTCTTCCATTTGCTGGAATAAATCTTCCTAGTAGAGGGCTTATGAGAGGAAGATAAAATATGAACTACCTCCGGTGAAAAATGATGAAGCCTAACTAATGACGGAAGTGGAGTAGTCAGGCTGTCAACCAGAGGGTCGGCAGAGAGGGATGGAGCTGCCCTGACGTGTGTCAGTAAATCTGGTTGTTGGCCCAGAATCCAAGGCATGTCCACGATGTAGGGATGGGGAAAGGGGAACCAAACCTGACGAGGCCAGTGTGGGGCAATCAGAATCATTCTGTTTCCCAAGGATTGCGCTTTCTGAATCACTTTTGACAGCAAGGGAACCGGAGGAAAAGCACATAGCAGACCGGAGGGCCAATCGTGGACTAGAGCGTCCCTGGGTGACTCCCCCTGAGGGGGGATCAGCGTGAAGTAGCTGCTGCATTTGGCATTGAGAGGGCTGGCAAAAAGGTTGCAGCAAGGCTGACCCCATCTGCGGAAGATCCGTTCCGCAACTAGACGGTTTAGGGACCACTCATAAGGCATCAGAATAGCTCTGCTTAGCCTGTCTGCGATCACGTTGGACTTCCCCGGAAAGTGCGTTGCCACCAGAAAACGTTGGGAAGATGCTGTCCACTGCCACACTCGCATGGTCTCTCTGTACAGGGGATATGACTTGGTTCCTCCCTGCTTGTTCAGATACCACACCACTGACATATTGTCCGAGTGGATTGCAATAGTCCCGAGAGGGAGAAAGCTCTGAATTGTCTGCAACGCAAGTAGCACAGCTCTCTTCTCCAGGATGTTGATATGCAAATGTATCTCGTGCTCTTGCCATGTGCCTTGGACTGTCCTGCCTAGATAATGACCCCCCCCCCCCATCTGGGAGGCATCCGTGGTCACCGTGGCAATCGGGGGTGGCGGAGCGAAGGGTTTCCCCGTGTCCAGATTGTTGGTGCAAAGCCACCAAATGAGATCCTGTTTGCACCTGTCCGTGAGTAGAATAGGGTGAGAAAGTGGAAGCCTTCGGAGAGACCACTGATCAAAGAGGAGCCATTGAAGGAGCCTCATATACAATCTTGCTAGAGGGACTAACAAAATTGTCGCAGCCATAGTCCCCAGGAGTTGGAAAACCCATCTTGCCTTCGCTCTTCTCAGAGGGAGCAGGGCGTGAACTTGTTGCTGTAAGGCTCTGATTCTTTCCTGTTGTAGAAACGCCCGCATTTGAACTGTGTCTAGTTCTGCACCTATAAAAATGACACGCTGTGAGGACAAGGCGGCAGATTTTTCCCAGTTCAATGTTATGCCCAACTGCTGACAGAGAGTGATGGTGGCATCCCTGGTCTGAATTAGTAGATGCCTGATGGAGGCATCGAGGAGCCAGTCATCCAGATAAAGAAACACTTGGAATCCTTGACGTCTCAGGTGAGCCGTCACCACCGCCATGCATTTGTTGAACACCCTGGGGGCTGTGGTGAGACCAAAGGGCAGGGCTCGAAACTGAAAATGACTGGCTCCCAGCCAGAAGTGTAGGTGACTCCTGGATGCCCTGTCTATTTTGATATGGTAGTAAGCATCCTTGAGGTCAGTGGAGCACATCCATACTTCTTTTCCCAACAATGGGAGAATTGACTGCAATGTGACCATACGGAACTTGGACTTTTGTACATGGTTGTTCAATCGGCTGAGATCCAATATGGGTCTCAGGTCTCCTGTTCTTTTTGGCACCAAAAAGAATCTTGAGTAAGTCCCTAATCCGATCTGGTCTGAGGGGACATGCTGGATGGCTCCTTTTTCTAGCAGCTCTGAAACCTCTGAAGCTGCGTAATCCCTTTGACTGGGTGGAACGTCTGGGATTTTCCTGACTGAGCGATGGTAGGGAGAACCGCGAAAGGAATCATGGTCTCCCGAGTTGCAGGGACCTCCTCTGCCTCTAGGGCGGCATTTTCCTGAATAACCTCCTGTTCTGCCTCTGGAGGGGGGCTCACCTTGTGCACTGGGGAAAAAAACTCTGATTTTTTGAACCACATTTTTCCACCCCTCTGGGCCTTGGCATAAGGCCTAGAGGGAAGGGAAAAACAGACCCCTACAGCAGACAGAGCTTTTCCCTCCTGCTCGCACCTGGTGAGGGTGTCTTTCACCTTGGTTCCGAACAAAGAGGAACCATCAAAGGGGGCATCGGTGAATGAAGACTTGAAGACCTCCGAGAAATGACAAAGGCGCATCCAAACCCATCTCCCTCGGGCCCGACTGAAGAATCCAGAGTCCTGAATCCCATGGACGGCGCCGACGGGATCGGAGCTGACGTCGGCACCTATAAGCCAGGAGGGGCCATCGGAACCGACCTTGAAACATCACATGGAGCCGAGCACTCCGGCTCCGAAGGCTGGGATGCGCTCGGAGGAAAAATCGAAGTAGGCTGCAGGATAGGCTCTGGAGCCGACTGGGACGGAGCTAAGAGCAATTTAGCCAAAACCGATGACTGAAGGAGTCTCTGCACCACCCTATCGATATCCACATCAGATACTGTCCTGGAGGATTTGGAGGACAGGGAGGGAGATGGAGATGTCCTCTCAGGTGATGCTTGCCTAATACTAGGCGATCGGCTCAGAATAGGTTCCAATATAATTGGAGCCGACGCCGGTTCCATCATCACCGACACTTCCTGCAGCCCCGAGGACAGTGGAGCCAAGGATGTCGAAGCTAATTGAATTACTTTCTCCGGTGGCTCCGAGGAGACTGAAGGAGCCGGAGATCTCTTTTTCGATTTAGTGGATCTAGGTTTAGAGCTGGAAGCAGATTCCAGACCCTCTTCGAATGAGGGTTTCAAAAGTCCCTTCAGAATTAACTTATTCTTTCTTTCCTGAAGTACCCTAGGACTAAATGCATGACAGAAGCTGCAAGACTTCTGCAGATGGATTGGTCCCAGACAATAAACACATACCGAATGTCCATCGGTAATGGACATTTTATAGCCGCACTTTGAGCATTTCTTAAAGCCCGAGGGCTTATGCGCCTTAGAATCTTTAGACATCTTAAGAAATTACCAACAATCACCAAGACAAAAAAAGAAGTTATGTCCTTGCCATAACATTTCATGTAGAGTGTTCATCTCGCCTTTGTTCTTACACACGGGTTCGGAGCCAATCCTCGGCTCCGAGTCGGCCGAATTGCAAAGCTCTGAATCTCAGGGAAGCTTGAGACCAGCCCATATCCCACAATCCTCCCTGCCATTACTCAGATCTAGTTTGCAAACAAACCAGACCAAAGGATCCAACACCTGCGGTGCTAGAAGCATACACTCTCTTCAGCCATTCAGAGACACTCTCTCACTATAGCAATAACTAATGGTCTAAGCATATATCCCATGACACACGGGACCATATACCCCGCAAAGAGCCAAGACACATCGATCAGACTAATCCTGCCAGTTCTTCCAAACACATAGGGGGGGGAAAGGGAGGGAATGTAAGAACAAAGGCGAGATGAACACTCTGCATGAAACGTTATGGTAAGGACATAACTTCTTTATGTAAGAGTGTTCAATCTCGCCATTTGTTCTTACACACAGGTAGCGTCCCTAGCTCCGTGACCCCGAGTGACTCATGGAAGAATGTTCCTAAGCACAGTGGAACCAAATGATGTCCTATCCTTGGAGACCTTGTCCACTCTATAATGAGTGATGAAAGTATGTGGTTTAGACCACGTGGCTGCTGCACAAATAGTGTCCAAAGGCAAGCGAGCCGCATGAGCTAAGGAAGTGGAAATGGATCTGGTAGAATGGGCCTTAGGTTTGTTTGGTAAGGATTGGTTTGATTTAGAGTATACAAATGTTATACAGTCAGCAAGACATTTAGATAGTGTACGTTTAGTAATTCCCATGCCCTTTTTATTGTCTGCAAAAGCGACGAAGAGTTGATCCGTTTTTCTGAAAGCTTTGGTCCTGTCTAAATAAAATCTTAACTGCCTGTGAACATCCAACTTGTGCAACATATACTCCAGTTTGTTAGTATGGTTTTTGAAAAAGGTAGGGAGTTCTATAGACTGGTTAATATTCGTAACTGAACATACTTTTGGAAGGAAGGATGGATTTGTGCGCAAAGAAACCCTGTCTGGATGGAATATCAGGTAAGGTGGTCTGACCGATAATGCCTGCAGCTCTGAGACTCTACGAGCTGAGGTCACGGCGACGAGAAACAGCATCTTCCACGACAAGAACTTTAGGAGGCATGACGACGCAGGTTCAAAAGGTGGCAACATGAGTTGCGACAGCAGCAAATTCAGGCTCCATGGAAATAAAGGTTTTCTGACAGACGGTCTAAGATGGAAGGTTCCTTTCAAAAAGGCTTTACAAAGCCTGTGAGACATAATGGGAGAACCTCCCTCACCAATATGGAAGTTTGATATGGCCGCCAACTGTACTCTTAGAGTGGAAGTAGAAGCTCCTTTGTGAAAAAGGATGGATAAGAATTCTAAAATTTTATGTAGAGGAGCTACCAAGGGATCTAAGTTTTGACTAGATGCCCAAAATACAAAGCGTTTCCACTTACTCATATAGAGCTTAGTAGTAGAGGCTTTATGAGAAGCAACTAGGATGTGTTGAACTGACGGAAGGAGTAAATGAGACCCGGCTAGGCAGGGAAGCGGAGCAGCCAAGCTGCTAGTTTGAGGGACTGTAGAGATGGATGAGGAACTCCCGACGAATGTGTCAGCAGATCTGGCACTGGGTCCAGAATCCACGGTTCCTCTATTTGATGAGCTCGAAGAAAGGGAAACCATATTTGATGAGGCAAGAATGGGGCTATGAGTATTATAGTCCTTTCCAGGCTCCTGGCTTTCTGCAGAAATCTGGGAATCAATGGAGTCGGTGGGAATGCATATAGGAGACCCGGGGGCCAATCGTGTATCAGTGCATCCCTGGGGACATCCCCGGAGGGGGTAGAAGGGCAAAGTAGCTTCTGCATTTTGCATTCAATGGGGAAGCAAACAGATCGCAGCAAGGCTGGCCCCATTTGCGGAAGATCTTTTCCGCCGTCTGTGAATTCAGGGACCACTCGTGAGGTAACAGGATGGCTCTGCTCAACCTGTCCGCAATGACGTTGGATGACCCCAGGATGTGCGTTGCTATCAGAAAGTGACCAGTGGACTCTGCCCATTGCCAAATTCTCATGGCCTGGCCTCTCTGCATAATGGGTAAGACCTGGTTCCCCCTTGCTTGTTTATGTACCAGACTACAGACATGTTGTCTGTCTGAACTGCTACTGTGCCTAGAGGTAAGTGGGCTTGGAAGTGCTGCAACGCCAGGAACACCGCCCTCAACTCCAGAACATTTGTATGTAGAGTGTACTCCGTGCTGGACCATTCTCCTTGGACTGTTCTTCCCTGAAAAAAGCCCTCCCACCCTATCAGGGAAGTGTCCGTGGTTATTGTGGCTGTTGGAATGGGTAGAACGAACAGACGACCCACAGTGAGGTTCTGATCGCGCACCCACCATGAGAGGTCCCGTCTGCAAGATTCTGTTATCCTGATCTCGTGCGTTAGGGGTAGGTGTTGGAACGACCACTGCGCAAAGAGCAGCCATTGAAGAATCCTCATGTGTAACCTTCCCATAGGGACTGCAATTTAGTGCGGCTGCCATCAGTCCCAACACTTTTAACACCAGTTTGGCTGGGGCTTATTTGCTGACTAGAAGAAGTAGGACCTGCTGTTTGAGCATTGAAGCTCTTACTGGGGGGAGTTTCAGTAGTGTCTATCGTGTATTTAGATCTGCTCCGATGAAGGAAATACACTGTGAGGGCGATAAGCTTTTCGAAGTTTATGGATATCCCTAAGTGGGAACAAAGGCCGATTGTATAGTCTCTGGCTTGCAATAGTCGACGCTCGGTGGTGGCGGTGAGGAGCCAGTCGTCCAGATAGGGAAACACCTGGAATCCTTGTCTCAAGTGAGCCGCAACTACTGCTATGCATTTGGTGAATACCCTGGGGGCTGAGGTGAGTCCAAAGGGCAGAGCTCGAAACTGAAAGTGACTGGCCCCCAGCCGGAAGCGCAGGTGATCTCTGGACGGTCTGGCCATTTTGATGTGGTAGTACGCGTCTTTGAGCTCTATAGAGCACATCCAATCGTCCTTCTGTAAGAATGGAAGGATCAATTGAAGCGTGACCATCCGGAACTTTTCCTTCTTCACGAAGTTGTTGAGATGGCTGAGATCCAAGATCGGTCTCCAGTCCCCTGTCTTTTTTGGAACTAAGAAGAACCTTGAGTAAGTTCCGAATTCTCTTTGGTCTGCCGGGACTGGTTGGATGACTGTTTTTGAGCAGCTTTGAAATTTCTACAGCTGCTAGCTTTCGCAGACGGGGTGGCACATCTGGAAATTTTCTTTGTAGAGGTGGTGTTGAAATGAAGGGGATTTTGTATCCTCTGGTTATAATGCTTTTTACCCAAGAATCTGAAGTAATGTTTAGCCAGGCCTAGTGGGTATAAAGCTAAGCGACCCCCGACTGCCTCCAGAGCAGGACAGCCGGGCCTCCATTCAGGAGTGCTGGAAAGGCTTCCCAGGGACGGAATCCCTGTCGCCTTGGTTATGCAGACCCCCTCTGCCGCCGGGGCGGCGTCTTCCATTTCTACCCCCTCCTCTGCCTCTGGAGGGGGTATCAGTCTGTGTGGTCTGGAAAGATCCCCGATTCTTACGGAACCACATTTTTCCGCCTCGTTGCCCTTTGGGGTACGGTCTAGTAGGAGCAGAAAAACGGACCCCGACAGCAGACAGGGTCTTTCCCTCTTACTCGCACCGAGTAAGAGACTCCTTAACCTTGGGCCCGAAAAGTGTGGCACCATCAAAAGGGGCATTGGCAAAGGAAGACTTGAAGGCTTCCGCAAAGGAGCACAGCCGCATCCATGATTGTCTTCGAAGAGCAATCGCTGAAGCTGCAGCTCTACTCGATCCCTCGGCTGCATACGAGATGAGCCTCATGGATGAGTTTACTATGGAGGTGAGGGTGTTAAGTTGTGCTGTTACCTTATCTGAAACAGCAGCATCTGTGTTACCCTGGAGGGTATCTGTCAGCTCCTTGATGAGATCTCTCTGCAAACATGTGAAATGGGTCAGGTAGTTTAGCCATATCTATCCATAGTCCTAGAATCCTTATTAGGGGGATGAACAAATGAGGAAGACTCAGACATCTCCTTTTTCGTGGCTGCCGCCACCACCATAGCGTCGACAGGGACTCCCCTTGGTGAGATAAGATTTATCTTGGGGGGCAGTGATGAACTTGCTTGGTTTCCTAGGTACTGGTTCCACTGTGTCAGGTGTTTCCCACGCCCTTCGAGCAATCAAATCCATTAATTTATCGAAGGGCGGGGTCACCCAGGAGGTAGAAGGTTGAGCCCCAAAAGCCTTCAGCAGCACCGACTCATCCTCAGAGGGGGCTAGGGACTGCCAATCACCCCTCTGTTTCAAGATCTCCAGGATGTCTGCAAATGACACATGCTCCGAGGGTGACTTGGGGGACCCCTCTGCCTCATCCAAGTTGGTGTCAGATTCCCCACAGGAATCTTTAACGTCTATGTGCCTCCTCTTGCACAACCGTTTCCTTGGGACCTCATCAGAGGGGGCTTCTGGTGAGGCCTCCAAGGAACAGGGGGAACCCTCTGTGGGTGGCTGAGGCAATTGGGCTCAACGCTTAGGATGGATCGTGGGAGCAGAAACAGAAAGTGGCCCTTTTGGGGAAGGAGAAGATTCCCCTGATGATGTGGTTGTCTGTGCAGACAATACCTTCCTCATAAGGTCAAAGGCCCCCGAACCCCTGGCCGAGGGCTCCCCCGGTTCCGAAGAACACGGAAGCATCCCAGAACCAGGTGCCGTGGGCTCCGACCCCCAGGACGGAGCCGAACCAGTCTGTGCCGAGGCCCCGAGACGGAGAGTCGGCACCCACAAGTCGGTATGACTCTCGGTCCCAGAACCAAGCAAAGACCATCGGCTCCGCGACTCCCCTAACAGTTCCGAAGGAGTCGAAGTCAAAGGTGTCGATCGTGCAATGGACGGTTTCGGCACAGAGGGCTCAACTATCATCAGGTCATCTTCTCCCGGCTCCGAGATCTGGATGGGTCTCGAAGGAGGACCCGTTGGAGATATGGGGAGGCCTTCTAGTTTTGACACCAACTGGGAGGAAACTGCAATTAACTTGGAAAGGGCCGTGTTCTCCATGAGTTTCTGCACGACACGATCCACGTCTGTGTCAGACAAGGGTCTGGAAGAACGGGTCGAAGGAGCCGAAGATGGCACCGTCCGAAGAATGGACGGTGGTGGCAGTTCCAACACCGGTTCCAAGATCTGGGGCTCAGGAAAAGATAAATGTTCGACGCTCGGCCCCGAGATCTGTGGAACCGGCGAACGAACCCAAGAAGATGAACTCTGAGCCGATGACATGGGCTCAGACATCTTCGACCCCTTAGAGGATTTAGAAGCCTGATCCGACTTGTCCAAAGCCTCTTGAAAGGCCGGCTTCAACAATCCTCTGTCAATAAGCTTCCTGCGTCTATCTGTCATGACCCTCCCGCTAAAGGAATGGCAAACAGAGCAATCCTCTTGGAGATGGAGAGGGCCAAGACAGTAGACACAGGAAGCATGATGGTCAGTAATGGACATTTTCTGCCCACACTGACATCTTTTAAAACCAGATTTGGCTTTTTCTGACATAGTACAGTAATAATGACAATAACTATGATAATAGAAAAAAAGTACTAATCTTATGGCAATATAAGTATATAAAACTGGTTTTATACAAAAACTCTCACAAAAAAAAAAACACACCCAAGAAAAGGGGTTAGGCCACAAGGGTGCCTGAAGAAGAAAAATGGGTATGTATGTATGTATATTATATATATATACATATATATATATATATATATACACATATATATATATATATATATACATATATATATATATATATATATATATATATATATATACACATATATATATATATATATATATATATATATATATATATATATATATATATATATATATATATATATATACATATACATATATATATATATATATATATATATATATATATATATATATATATATATATACATATATATATATATATATATATATATATATATATACATATATATATATATATATATATACATATATATATATATATATATATATATATATATATATATATATATATATACATATATATATATATATACACATATATATACACATATATATATATATATATATATATATATATATATATACATATATATATATATATATATATATATATATATATATATCACACACACACAGCACTTCTACAGTAACTACTAACTATAAGGAAGTATCAGCAAGAAAAAATTAGAATTCTTACCTGAAGTAATCAACAACTCAAGTTTCCATCTGGTCCGAGCTCTCCTCGATCCGATCTGTTGCAGGGGCAAACTAGATCTGAGTAATGGCAAGGAGGATTGTGGGATATGGGCTGGTCTCGAGCTTCTCTGAGATTCAGAGCTTTGCAATTCGGCCGACTCGGGGCAGAGGATCGGCTCCGAACCAGTGTGTAAGAACAAACGGCGAGATTGAACACTCTTACATGATCACAGGTACTGAACTGACTGAAGAAAAACAGTCACAAACTACACTACACTGAGCGCGGGAAAAAATCTACCAATAACCAACTTTAACACAACGATCCTCTGATACACACACACACACACACACACACACACACACACACACACACACACACACACACACACACAAAGGGGACTAAGACTAAAACCTCTAATTTAAACAGTTTTAGACCAGAAGTTAGAAAACAGGGAAGCAAGGGGACAGACTAGGTCCTCTAACTGAAACGGGCCTAGCCTGTTAGAACAGCTAGTGGGATACCACAAAAACAATCACACACTGAAAGGTTTTTCACAAATAACACCAAACTGGGAATAGCTATTAAAATAGCTTTTGTTTGTAATAAATTCTCTCAAGAAGAAGAAAAAAAGGTACTTAGCCACAGCCAAGAGCGAGACCACGTCCGAGCTACACGAGCGGCAAACGAGATCTGGGGATATAGAGCAATGCAGCATGGGATACCATCTTAGCCCAGCCAATAGAAAGACTTTGATCTAGAAAAGTTTAGCCGAGTCGGAGCCGATATTCGGCTCCGAACCCACGGGTAAGAATGTAGGCGAGATTGGACTACATAACATCCTGCATTTCTTTGTTTTCTGCACATTCAGAATTTATTAACATTTTCTGTTTAAGCAGTGACATAATATGTCGCTGATATTTGAGCATATGAAACTGACAATTTAAAGCCCTTATAGCCAAGGTAGCAGAAGTGTAAATCTTTTTTTCCCCAATCTGTCCAATGCCCTAGAATCCCTGTCTGAGGGGGTAGGGTTTTTTGCAGTGGAAGCCTTGACCCCTTTGGGTCCCTGAGAGAGAGTTTCTGGGTCAGTAGCAGGGTTTTTGAAAAGGAATTTATGAGAGTCAGGAACCCTGTAGTACCTGTCCGGCTTAACAGGAGCTGGAGGTAAGGAGTCAGGAGTCAGAATGGACTCTGAAAATACATCATCTACAATGTCTAACACAGGTGGAATAGCTAGGGGCCTGTGTTGTGGTAGTAAAAGGAAGTCTCCGAGTCTTTTCTTAGATTCTGAAAAATCTTGGCTCTCCCAGTGAAAATGCTCCCTCATGGTATGCAAGGTTTCCCTAAAAGAATAATCCTCAGGAGGAGAGGCTGAAGGGATAGATTCTTCAGCATCAGAATCCTCACAGGGAGGAAGAGAGTATTCCTGATCAGAAGAGGAATCAGATGAAATGGAATCCTGATCTGAAGATTCATATTCTGTCTCTTGCCTGAGCCTTTTATCAGGTGGGGGATGGGAACCCCTGATCAAAGTAATTAAGTCTTCGGCCATTTTGAGCATCTGTTTTTTGGGTATGGAGGCCTATCCATGAGACTGTTGTACTTGTTTCTTTGTCTTTAAATGTGCTTTAGTCTTTGCCTTTGAAGCTGAAGTCGTTTTAATGTATAATTGAGTAGGTCTGAAAACACCCTCAGAAGCCAATGCCTGCTCAGCGGCTCCGGACCCATCTGAGGGAATAGTCTCCGAAGGTCCAATACCTTGAGCTTCCAGCGGCCTAGTCGACTCCACGTGGGAGTCGGTAGCGGCCTGCGGGTCTAAAGTAGCAGGCGTCAGGGGCTGCGAAGATGCCTCACTGAGAACTTGCGAACTGGCGATTGGCTTAGAAGAAGCCTCATCATCAGTTTTGTACCTTGGATGCCTGTCCTTTTCTTTTTCTTTGCGTTTCTTGTGAATTCCGGTAGTCGGATGGCTATCCGATGACATTGTATAATTAAATCTTCTGCCAAAATAGTGTAATGCAAAATCTTACCGACTCTTAATAGTGCGTTGGTTAAATCTAGCACAAAACCGACAACTAGCAACGTCGTGGTCAAGACCTAGGCAAGGAATACAGTAAGAATGAAAGTCCTTATGAGGTATTTGCTTCCCACAAGAAATACAATTATTAACTTTTTCTGACATCGGTCTGGAGCAAGAAAAAAGTTTCCCCAACGGGGTACTTAGCTTTTAATGAAGACTTCGGATCTAAAATTCGAACACGAAAATCTCAGGAGTTGGCTGACCGGCACTTGAGAACTGCTTATGCTTCGGGCACCGCGCGGCAAGAAAGACTGAAGAAAATGGCGTCGGCTGCATCTTTTGTACCCCTGGTGCACTGACATCATGGAAGAGGCGATAGCAACCGATGCCAGACCTAGGCTTTGGAATTCAGGCCGACTGAGGGTAGCTTGCCAGCAGGATAATCCAAGTGTAATGACTGCAAAAGTGAAACACAAAGAACATCAATGATCCAATGCAAAAGTGGAAAGCCTTGGGGAGCTCTTTGAAGTTGAAGTAGGATCAGAGGAGCACTGTGGATCCAATGGAGCAGAGGTGGGCATAGGAGCCTTTAATGTCAGATCCGAGAACTTAGGAAACTTGGACAGGGGCTCAGAAGAGGCCCTGGAGGACTGGCAGGAACATTTCTTGGGGTCCGAAGATCCTGTCACAGTCTTGGAGGGAGTTTGAGCCCCTGAAAAAATAGCATCAGAAGGTAAAAGTCCTTTTAAGATTTTTTTTTTTTTTTTTTACAGTCTGTGGATGGCTCTGGGATTGAGTCCCTCACAAATCACACACTCCAACAGCAGATGTTTTGGGCCACGGCAATAAACACAACTATTATGCACATCAGTGTGTGGAATCTTGTGTCCACATTCTGAACCACGCTTAAATCTGGACGGCTTCTCTGATGTAGTGAATGCAATAAATATCACGCAGACACACAGAAAAAAGGCCCAACCAACAGAACGGAAACACACTCACTAATAAATCACCAAAAGAAGAAAACAAAACCTGCTATAAAGTCTTTTCTACTTTTTTTTCCCTTTAAAACAGACCGGCTAACAAGTCAAAACAGTCAAAGGCCCAGAGAAGGGGGTAAACAGGAGACAAAATAAGAATAAAAAGGCCCCTAACACCTACAAAAGACTAGTTGGAGGGGAGGAAAGGATGAAGAAAGAGTACCAACAAATTAAACGTACCTGAGAAAAACTTGAACAAAAAAAAAAAAATGGAGAAAAATTCACAAAAATCCTACAAACTCGAGACTACAAAGAAACCACGTCTGTCACTGCTGGCAGCAAACGAGATCTGAGAAGGTTGGGTAAAGGATACAGCATTACGGGAGGAGGGATGAGCTTAAGACTTGGAGCCTAGTTTGTAGAACTGAGGCAGAGTTGGATCCAAGGATCGGATCCGTGACCCAATCGTGAGAAAAAGAATGAAAGGGACAACATCAGATCTACATTGAATAGAATAGTGATCCACTGGGAAGAAGTCCCTAGCAGGGAAAGAGCAGAAATCTTCCCTTCTGAGTCGGAGATCAGAAATTTTCTGACAGGCTTGAACCAAAGTAGCCGAGGTATAAACCTTATCTAGCCTTTCCATAGTTCTAACATCTTTATCACAAGCAAGTAGCTGAGATGGCTTGTCAGATGCCACAGACACCACAGAGGGATCAGCAGGAGGACACCTATAGAGAAATTTGCAGTCCCTATAAAACCTATCAAGTTTCTTGGGGGCAGCAGGTTGGGAATCTGAGGCCTTAAATGCAGCAGAAAAGGCATCCAACAATGCAGCTAAAATAGGAGAAACTGCAGAAAGTCTGGGAGAATCCATTTGCAAAAGCTCGTCGTACCTCTTCTGAACCACAGAAACCTGAGCACAAGCCCATTTAAAAAAATTCCATCATTCTAGAGGTTGGGTCCCCAAAAAAATCACCTTGAAAGGAGTGTCATGACTTGAAGACTCCTCTTCCTCACATCCACAGTCTAAAGGAGAGGGAATCTGAGATAAATAAGCAAAGGATTCATCTGAATCCACAGCTGCATCAGAGGAATCCTGTTCCCTGCGTCTTTTAAGGGGGTAGAGGACCAAGGGGGGCAGGAACAGAAACTTCATGAGGAGGTTTCAAAGCCAAAAGGGCATTAAATAACCCCACAGTCCTTAGGAGTCAGAGAAAAGTACAGTTGTGTACCTACCATAAATGTAGATGTTCAAGTGTATTCACTGTTGCAGTCATTACACGAGTTATCCGCCGACAGACTACCCGCAATCGGCCCGAGTTCCAAAGTCTTGGTCCGGCGTCTGTTGCTGTCGCCTCTTCCCTGACGTCAGTGCGCCAGGGGTATAAAAGATGCAACCGATGCCATTTTCTTCAGTTTTTCTTGCCCCAGATGTCAGGTGCCCCCAGATAGGAAGGCTGGAAAAATAAAATTATGCCAAAAAGCATGCCTGTACTAATATAAACATTTCCTTCATCTACAAGCAAGTACACCACATAGGTTGTATAGAGTTGAGAAGCACAGAGAAGTCCCAGCAATGAAAAGGGGGAAGGTGGGTGGGTAGCCGGGACTGCAACAGTGAATACACTTGAACATCTACATTTATGGTAGGTACACAACTGTACTATGTTCATCGTGTTTCACTGTTGCAGTCATTACACTTGGGTTGAATCCCAAATCTGAGGTTGGGCGGCTGGGTCTAGATTGGATTTGGAGTGGCTTCCAGGACTGCAGTGGCAAAACCTGCTCTGGATTTAGAGTAAAGAGGCAAGTGGTAGTGCTTGGTGAAAGTGTGCACTGAGCTCCAGGTTGCAGCTTCTAAAATGTCTTTGGTTGGTACTCCTCTGAGAAAGGCTGCTGAAGTGGCTGCTGCTCTGGTAGAATGTGGCCTAATGACCTTAGGCACTGATTTGCCATGTTGTGCATAACAGAAGCGGATGCAGTGTCCTAACCATTTTGAAATTGTCTGCTTTGTGATAGGTTTTCCTTGTGATCCTGCAGGATAGGCTACAAAGAGTTGCTCAGTTTTTCTGAAAGCTTTTGTGCAGAAGTCTCTCCCCTTTATTCTGGGGATTTGGGTAGAAAGTTGGTAAATGAATGGTTTGGTTCAGGGCCACATTGGAAACTACTTTTGGCATGAATGTTGGGTTTGTCCTGAGAGAAACCCTGTCCTGGTGAAAAATGATGAAAGGTTCCACAGCCATTAATGCCTGCAACTCTGATATTCTTCTTGCTGAAGTTATTGCTAGGAGCAGAGCAGTTTTCCATGATAAGAATTTTATATCAGCTGTGCTGGCTGGTTCAAAAGGAGGCAGTGTGAGTTTTTCTAAAACAAAATTGAGATCCCAAGTTGGTACTGGTGCTCTCTTTGCGGGGCTTATGTTTTTCTGCCCCTCTGAGGTACTGTCTTAGTAGAGGATGTGAAAAAATAGGAGGCTCCGTATTGTAATGAGCTGAAATGCAGAGGCATGGATTTTAATTGATGAGAAAGATAAGCCTTTGTCCAGCATCTCAGTTAGGTATTGTAAAATCTGAGGTATATTTGGAACAAGTGGGTCGAGCCCTTGTGCTTGGTTCCAAGCACAGAATCTCTTCCATTTTTCTGCATAAGATTTACTAGTGCTGGGCCTCCTGGCTTCTAAAATGACACCCATAACAGCTTTAGAGAGAGGTGCAGTCTGAGTGGCTACATTACCTGCCATGCTGCCAGATTTAAGGTTCTGAGTTGACTGTGCAGAATTTGATTGCTTTGTTGAGTCAGTAGATGAGGAATTTGAGGTAAAGGCCAAGCTGGGCCCTGAGACAAGCTCTTTAGGATTGGGTACCAGTGCTGGCGTGGCCAGTCTGGGGCAATCAGGATCATTTTTGGCCTTTCTTGTCTGACTTTTAGGAGCACCTTGGTAAGAAGAGGCATTGGAGGGAAGACCTAGACTGTCAGAGCTTTCCAGCTGAATGATAGAGCATCCACTTTCCATGCTTGAGAGTGATAAGTTATTGTGCAGAATTTCTGTAGTTGGCAATTGTGAGGGGAGGCAAAAAGATCTATGTCTGGGCATCCCCATTTTCTTGTTATCATGCTGAACACCTGTGGATTTAGTTTCCATTCGTGAGGATCCATGAGATTTCTGCTTAGTTCGTCTGCCAGTGTATTTTTTGTTCCTGGCAGGAATTGTGCCTGCAGATGTACCTGATAGGTTAGTGCTGTGTTCCACAAGGTCATGGCTTGCCTGCATAGGGGGTAGGAATGAGTGCCCCCTTGCTTGTTTATGTACCACATAACTGTGGTATTGTCCGTCTTTATTAGTAGTTGTCCTGGATGTAGTAGGTCCTTGAAAGCTGTCAGGGCATTCTGTACAGCTAGCATCTCTTTCTGATTGATGTGAAGATGCATTTGTTCCTTGGGCCACGTGCCCTGAATACATTTTCCTGCCATATGTGCCCCCCAGGCATAATCCGATGCATCCGTTGTTATTGTCTGTCTGGCTGTGGGTAAGGTGAAAGGCTGTCCCTTGCTGTGGTGACAGGCCTGGGACCACCATCGAAACTCCTGTTGTAGGCAGGGAATTAAAGTTATGATCGTCTCCAGGCTGTGACAATGTTGAGTCCAAACACTTTTTAGATACCATTGTAGTTTCCTCATATGCAGTCTTGCATATGGAATTAGTAGAATGCAGGATGCCATGAAGCCCAGGGCCTGCAGAATTTTTCTTGCAGGGAGCTGGGTCTTTGTTGCCATCAGTTGAAAGTATTGAGTCAGTTGCCTTTGTTTGCCTGGCGTGAGATAAGCCATCTAGGCAGTTGTATTTAAGCTTGCACCCAGGAATATTATCTCTTGAGAGGGCACTAGTTTTGATTTCTTTTCGTTTACTGTGTACCCTAGGCAAATTAGTAATCTTTTTACAAACGCCAGATGCTTTAGTGGAATGTCCTTGCTCTCTGTTTGAATAAGGCAGTCGTCCAAATAGGGATATATTAGTATTCCTTTTTGTCTGCAAAATGCAATTACTGGTGCCAGGCATTTTGTGAAGACCCTGGGCGCAGTAGATAACCCAAAGGGCAGTGCAGAGAATTGGCAATGCATTGAGCCTGCTATGAATCTGAGGTATCTTCTGCAAGTTTGTCTGATTGGGACATGCAGGTATGCCTCCTTGAGGTCCAAAGTAACTAGCCGAGCCTTCTTGCCCAGCATGGGTAGAAGCTGCTGTAGTGTTAACATTTTGAATTTCGGAACATCCAGGAAAGTATTTAGGATTGACAGGTCCGGTATTGGTCTCCAGGCTTTGTCCTTTCTGGGTACTAAGAAAAGTCTTGAGTAAAATCCTTGCCCCTGTTCTTGCTGTGGTACTCTTTGAATAGCTCCCATGTCCATGAGAGCAGCAATTTGTTTTTGCGTCTCTGCCCATTGGTTTTGTGGTAGGTCCGGCATACCCCTTGATTTTGGAAGTGTGTGAAAGTGGAAGCTGTAACCCTGAGAAACTATATTCAGTACCCATTTGTCCTGGGTGATTATGTGCCAATTTTTTGAGAAGAGTGCTAGCTTTCCCCCTAGGGGTGCTGCCAAAAGGTAAGTGCTTGGCATCTGTAGAGGGAAGTCATTGGGACTGTTTCCTATAAGGTTGTGATTTGTCTTCCCCTCCTTTGGGGGCTGAAGCACCCCATTGTTTAGGTCTGTAGGAGCATTGGGGCAGAGATCTGCCTCTTGGGCGTCTGTATCTGTCTCTTTGTGGCGTGTCTGACACCGGAAAGGATCAATTTTTTGTAGGCCAGTTTCTGCTAAACCTAAGTGGTTGAACCTGTAAGAAATCCTTTAATGTCTGCATTGATTTTGTTTTATCCTCTATTTTCTTTAACACCTCTTCTGTCTTAACACCAAACAAAGTATCATGCTGTAGTGGAGCATCCAGTAATTTTACTTTAACATGGTCAGGTAAACTTTGTTCTTTCAACCAAGCATGCCTTCGAATAACAGAGCCTGTAACTGTGGCTCTACAAGAAGCCTCTAATGAATCAAAACCACATTGTAAAGTATGCTTTCCCACTTGTTCAGCTGCATGCAATAAATCCTGCATTTCCTTACTGTCAGGACTTTGAAACAATTTTCTGCTTTAACAATGACATGAGATACTGTTGATACTTAAGCATGTGAAACTGGCAATTTAAAGCCCTTACAGCTAAAGTAGCAGAAGTGTAAACTTTTTCCCCCAATCTGTCCAGAGCTCTGGAATCCCTATCCGAGGGGACAGGATTTTTGGCAGTGGAAGCCTTAACCCCTTTAGGACCCTGAGAAATTGTTTCTGGATCTGCAGCAGGGTTTTTGTAAAGAAATTTATGAGAGTCAGGGACCCTGTAGTACCTGTCTGGCTTGACTGGTGCAGGGGGTAAAGAATCAGGAGTCAGACTGGATTCAGAGAAAACATCAACAACAATATCAAGCACAGGGAGAATAGCCAGGGGCCTGTGCTGGGGCAATAAAAGAAAGTCTCTGAGCCTTTTCTTGGATTCTGAATAATCCTGGCTCTCCCAATGGAAATGCTCCCTCATGGTGTGCAGGGTTCCCCCAAAAGAATAATCCTCAGGCAGGGAGGCTGAAGGTATAGACTCTTCTGCATCAGAGTCCTCATAGGGAGGGAGAGAGTATCCCTGATCATAAGAGGAATCAGAAGAACTAGAAACCTGGTCAGAGGAATCATAGTCAGTGTCTTGCCTAGGCCTTTTGTCAGGAGGAGGATGGGAACCCCTGATTAAAGTAATTAGGTCTTCGGCCATTTTAAGCATCTGTTTCTTTGGCATGGATGACTGTTCAGGAGAATGCTGTACTTGTTTCCTTGTCTTTAATGGTGTTTTGGACTTTGCCTTGGCTGCTGTAGTGGGCTTAACTGTAAGCTGTGAAAGGTCTGAAAACACCCTCAGAAACCGATGCCTGCTCAGCGGCTCCGGACCCATCGGAGGGAATAGTTTCCGTAGGCCCAATACCTTGAGTTTCCACAGGCCTCGGTGTCTCCACGTGGCTGTCGGATACGGCCTGTGGCTCTGAGGTAGCGGGTGTCAGGGGCTGCAAAAGCGCCTCACTGAGAACCGTTACCGGCGACTGGCCTAGAAGAGGCTTCGTCGGTTTTAGACCTCTGATGCCTGTCCTTTTCTTTGTCTTTGCGTTTTTTTATAAATTCCGGTCTTCGGTTGTTCCGACGGCATTATGCAATTAAACCTTCAGCCAAAATAATGTAAAGCAAAATCAAACAGATGTTTTATAGTGCGTTTGTTGAATCTAGCACAAAACCGACAACTAGTAACGTTGTGGTCAGGGCCTAGGCAAGGAATACAGTAAGAGTGAAAGTCCTTATGAGGTATTTGCTTCCCACAAGAAATACACTTATTAACTTTTACTGACATCGGTCTGGAGCAAGAAAAAGTTTCCCCAACGGGGTACTTAGCTTTATGGAAGACTCCGGTTCTGAAACTCAATTTCGAAAATCTCAGGAGTTGGCCGACCGGCACTTGTGAACTGCTTTTGCTTCGGGCACCACGCGGCAAGAAAGACTGAAGAAAATGGTGTCGGTTGCATCTTTTATACTCCTGGTGCACTGATGTCAGGGAAGAGGCGATAGCAACCGATGCCGGACCAAGACTTTGGAACTCGGGCAGACTGCGGGTAGTCTGCCGGCGGACAACCCAAGTGTAATGACTGCAACAGTGAAACACAACGATCATCATGCTTTTTTTGTTTCTTTTTCAGAGGAACGTCTACCTTGTAAAATTTAGAAGGCTCAAACCCTGGACTGCATTCAATAATTGTAGTCAGAACTTTCTCTCTAACCAGAATGTGAAGAACACCCCTAGGCCCTTTGGAAATAATCAGCCGCATTTTCCCCTGAACATCCGAAGTGGACGACTGCAAGGCCTCCAGGGACATGCGAGAGGCTGGATCTAGGACTGCCTCCAAAACAGTTGTTGCAGAGGAATCCAACAGCAGAGTCAGGTGATCCTCCAGGCTTTCACTAGCCCTAAAAGAGATGTCTGGCAGAAGTGGCACAGCAGAAAAATCAGACCTTAATTTTTTGGCCTTTTTCTTCACAGACTGTTGACCCTCGGAGTAGGAAGCTCCTTCCATGGTGTCTTTTGCTAAAAGCTTAAGACATTGGTTCTCCAAGTACAAGGCTAGAGAAGAAAGCCTACTATGAAGAGTCTTTTAAAAGAAAGCCTGACAAGTAGAACAGGACGTATGTTAGTGGGAAGTGCAAAATAAGCACTGCTTGTGATGATTTTTATAAGGAATCTGTCTCCCACTCTGGCTTTTATCCTTTCTAGATGACATGAACCCCACAGCCAACACACAAAAAGAAAAAAGATAAGAGCAAAAAACCCCAATGGGACACTTATCTGAAATGGCTTGGTGAACCAGCAAACGAAGCAGGCATTCAGACAGATGATCAAAAGATGGCATTCGGACTGGCGGCAAAGAAGTTCCGAGGATGGTACGTACAGATGTCACCTTTATGCCCTACACTTTACACAGGGGAGCATACGTGTGACATACAGCATACCTTAAAGCAACCTAAAGGCTTTGGTATACTGGCTGGATGTCAGGCTACCCTTGGCAGGGGACTCACTATTATAATGACTACTGTAACAGTGAAATGGAAGGACACACGTAAGGACAATTGAAATGTAGCTTCTGGCCTCAACAGTTTCACTTCACCAAGTTTAGCTGTGAAAGCAGAGAGAAACTCCTGTTGCATTTCTAAAGCCTAGCTTTAGTACCACAAACTAAATATTTACTTCCCTTCTTTCCTTGCAGATGCTGACTTACAATTCTGTCTTTTCATCACGCAGCTTACATTAATTAACAGTACGGTTTAAAAAAAAAAAAATACTTTTTTGAAATTTTCACAAAGATAAGAAATAAGATAGTAACACTTATAAAAAACAACAGCAGAAGTCACATTTTGCAAATAATCCTATCTCTTTGCAAAAACTGACCTTAAGGTATAGGTACAGTGCCAACAATATCTGTGTAATTCAGGAGCCTCAAGTCAGACTATGTCATGACTCACCTCACTACGTTCAACTCCCCCCCCCCCCCCCCGAAGGTGCCATCTCAAGTCATGAATTCTGTTTTAAGTCTATAACTTAATGTAGCTGTGGACACAATGTTTAAATATTCTATCTTATGCTCACACTGTCTACAGCCATAAATAAAATGCAGTTAAGGAGTGGAGCAGCGTTTCTACGCCCTGACTATATATGGAGTGACCCAGGAATTACTAACAAAGAACAGAAATCTGAGGCACTGGATAGAGGAGACAGGCTGAACCCAACTCAGTCATCATCATTGGATACAATTAAGGGAATTCCACTTGGATTGGAAGGATAGGTTGCTATACAAGATGTGCTGCAATGGACAATACAATGCAGGAATGTGTGGAAGCATGCACACAGTACAAATAAGAACATGCCATCACATGCACTACCTATTCAGAATCTAACTTAGCTGGAGATGGAAAAAAAAAAGACATTTAAAATAAATACACTCTGCCAGCTTTTAGTGCACTAATGAAAGCCATCAGTTCTACCAAGAATGATTGGACAATTAGGCAGAGATACTGCAGAGACTGACTGGGTAAAAACAAAGTCTAAAACAATTAAAAAAAATAAATATCTGCAGGCAGTCTGAGAACACAGCAACATAAAGTACAGCAAGATAATTAAGTCAAGTTGATATAGTCGAGCAAACATGAAATATTCAAGAAGATAAATAAAAGCCTGGCTATTTATGCTACTGTACCTCAGAATTTTGCTTTCTCCTTGCAATCTCTGCTGGTGTCTTTCCATCTTTAGTTTCCAGAGTCTTATCAGCTCCAAATTCAATTAGCTTTAAGATTGCAGACTTCTGTTCACAGTATACTGCCCATGTTAGTGCCTGTACATATAAAGTTACACTATATAACAATACTCTAGAAAAAAATAGTGCTTTGTGCTACTACATTTTAGTTCTATTTGACTTTCAGCTTCCACTTAAAGTATTTCAACAAATATAACTTCAGTAGATGTTTTTAAATCTATACTAGTCTGCATTACAAGCTGAATAAATTAAACAAGTGTGAGCATTTTGATGTAATAACAGATTCATGACACAATTAGAATAAGCAGGAAGTGCGTACAACTTCAATGTCAACTGGCATCACTATACCACACCATTATATTGGGCGACTTCAACTACCCAAACATAGACTGGGAGCATTACTCTAGCTCCAACACCCTAGCCCAAAGGTTCCTAGAATTTATAAACTCAAATGCTATGGAACAACTTGTTACCATTCCCACAAGAGGGGAAAACATACTGGACCTGATCATCATCAACATGGGGACTCTATGCTCCAGACCAGAAGTGTATCCCTCACTGGTAAGATCAGACCATAAGCTAATCTCACTGGATATTCACATCCCGACCCCACCCCCTGCCCAGAAAACCACAGTGAAAAACTTCTCTAAAGCAAATTTCACACTCCTCAAAACCGAGGTGGAATCCTTCAAAGCCCCCAAGCCTGTGGAAAATACGGCCTAGACCGCAGAATCCTTTATAAACTCATTCTATGAACACCTTCAGGAATGCATGGATCATGCAATCCCAAATAAAATCAAGACCCAATCCTCCAAAGGCAGGCGTCCTGTCTGGTGGACCCCAGCCATGAACAAACTATACAATAGGAGGAGGAAGCTACTACATGATAGAGCAAAATCCCCAAAAGGGAAGGCATCTCTGATCAGTATTAGCAAAAAACTACGGGCACTCATAAAATCGTCTAAGGCCAGCTTCGAGAGAAAAACTGCACAGGACACTAAGGATAATCACAAGGCTTTCTTTAGTTATGTTAGGAACCTGGGTGGGAATTCCCAGATATGCTCATAATTAGTCCAACATGACAAAAAATACATTGAACCCACAGCACATTGCCAACATCCTAGCTGACAGGTTCAGCGCAAACTTCTCCACCCCACCCCACCAAAAGGGCAAATATCTATCCCAGCAGAGTGCTGCCCCCCCCTGACATCTTAGATGCTCAGGTAAGAGCCGCCCTCTCCAAAGCAAAAAACACAGCATCAATGGGACCAGACGGTGTCCCGGGCTGCGTCCCACATGAACTCCAAGAAGAGCTAAACCCAAACATAAAACTACTGTTCAATCTCAGCCTTACTACAGGATATGTACCCAAGAGTGGCGTACAGCAACAGTGGTCCCTCTCCACAAAGGTGGTGCCTCAACGGATCCTGGAAACCATCGCCCCATAAGTCTGACTAGCTTGGTCTGCAAAGCTATGGAAAGGATCATCATGGACCTCATAAATAAAGATATTGGGGACCTACAGACACTGGATCCTACCCAGTTCAGCTTTAAGGGCAGATCCTGCCTCTTAAACCTGGTCGATTTCTTTGAAACAGTCACCAAGGCCATTGACGAGGGGAAGGTGGTCCACACAGCCTACCTGGACCTCGCAAAAGCCTTCGATACAATACACCACTCGGGCATTATAGATGAGCTCACCAGCTTAAATATAAACCCCTATGTCACTAGATGGGTTGCAAACTGGCTCAAGGACAGAACCCACATGGTTAGAATTGCTGGAGCCATGTCAGACTTCAAACCAGTTACAAGTGGCATCCCACAAGGCTCAGTCCTGGGACCTCTCTTGTTCGGTATATATTTCTCGGAGGGACAGGCCAACACGGAAGGACTGTGGCTGACCAAGTTCGCAGATGACTGCAAACTGGGCGCCATAATCGACTCTCCAGCCGACACAAGCATCCTCCAAAAGGGCCTCATAGAAACAGACAACTGGTGCCAGAGCCATGGCCTCAAGCTAAACGCCAAAAGTGTATAGTCATCCCTTTGGCAAAACAAAGTGCCCACAAATTACCACATAGGTGGTAATCCATTAAGTACAGAAGAAGTAATTAGAGACCTGGGGACCCAAGTTGATAGCAATCTCTCATTTGACAACCACGTGGCCAAAGTGGTTAGAAAAACATTTTATATAGCACACCTTATCATGAAGGGATTCACATCTAGATCAGGGGAGGTCATCGTGCCTCTTTACTCATCCCTCATCAGGCCCATAATTGAGTACAATGCCCCTTTTGGGATGTACCTTACCAGACACCTGCAGCAACTGGAAAGACCCCCAAAAGTACCTCACCAAGAGGATCAAAGGGCTCAAACAGATGCCATATGCTGCCTGGTTAAAGAAACTCCAGCTCTACTCAGTGGCATACCGCCTGCTCAGAGGCGATCTGTGCCTGACGTATAAAGCCATGTTCAACCCGGAAGCAATGGACATGCTGCACCTCAGAAAATCCAAATCCCATCGTGCTACAAGCTCGAGAGACTTTAACCTCAGCACTGAAATAAATAGGACATGCTGGAGGGACAGATTCATAACCCAGAGGCTCCCTTCACTCTGGAATAAAATCCCAGTCCAGGTTAGGCAGAGTCCCTCATTGACTCTCTTCAAGAGGAATCTTGATGAGTGGATGGGAGATCGTAGGTTTACCCTGGGTATCACTTCTGTGTCACTGTTAGACAGAGGCACAGTATACTAACCTCGAAAAAGGGCATAGCAAAATTAATTTAAAATGGGTGGCGAAAGCCAAACACACTCTGGCTAGGCTTATAAATGCCCTGGGGCAGATAGCCTAGTATGAACCTATGAACACACTGTAAAAGCAGATCCTCCTACTAAATGTTCTGCTGATGGCCATCATTGACCACATCTTCCTTTTCCCATTAAACCTGTGTGTTTACCGGGCAGCTCTTTGTCTTTGGACCATAGTAGTACCCAGCAAATCTGTTTCTCATGCATGTGTAAAAAGCTGTTCTAAAAAAAAAAAGGGCACTTATCTCCAAGGATATTGTACACTACTGTCCTGCTGTCTTACTATCTGGACAAGCCAAATTTTTAAGCAAGTCTTCCATCTCTAACCTCCTCCTGCTCTTCTACTCATTTCCAAGCTGCCTGCTATTATCTTTTCCCAGCTGAAGGAAGTGTGTATTTTTATTCTAAGTCAGTCTGAAAATGGCTTGGTGCCTGTGCCATGAGCATGACCCCTCTCTGCTGCCCAGCAAAGTAGCAGCTCAAATGCTTGGCATGTGTGTTATTTCAGGTGTCCTACCTGCTGCAGTGAAAGAGAAGCCTCAATTCATCCAAAAAGTGCTCACTAATCATGCTAACGGTGGGGAACCACACAACGGGTTGGTGAACTGAAGCAGGAATTTGCAATTAAATTACGTGGTACCCTCTGTAATTCTGATTGTATTTGCACTACTGACACAAAGTATTAGCATTGTGGTGTTGATCACTGTGCATATGCAAAGGATGCATTATGCATTAGTGTTTTAAAAACTGGCTCCAATTCTTCATTCCACCTAATACCTGGTAACCACGCAATGAAAGCCTCCAACCACAACAGGCAGCAGATACAACTGAGCTTGCTCACTGAAAACTACAAATCAAGCAGTCAAGCCAACATTCCTCCTCTTCGCTGCATTTCCATGTTTATTTTACCATTTCCTCTACAGATTAATCAAAGAAAGCATCCACATAAAAGAACCTACGCTCTATTCTTCTATTACCTTCTTAGGTTAGAAGCTGGTATTAAGGAACCTTTAAGAAACTCTCACCTAGACAGCTTGACATGTGCAACAAAAGTCTCACTTATCCAACACTCTCCTGTGGCACAGAAGGATAAAGCCTTAACTGTAACCCAGATCATCCATGTTGAATTAGCAAGCAAGGGAACTGAGAAATGCGGGACAGGAGGCTGTAATATAACTTGCTCATCCTATCGAGGGAGCCAGCTTAGCTCACCACTTCAACATCCAGTGAGACTTCTGGGAGCTGCAGCCTGAAAAGTCTGGGTTAACAGGACATACTTCCGTGGGACAACCATGTAGGTCAAGACCAGTCAGAGTTGTTGTTGAGAGGATATTAGCAGTTCCTGGGGGAGGTGACTACCATATCTGCCTGGATGATATCCACACCACTGGCACTTGTTTCACTGCGGAAATGGGCTTGGGATATGCCACCCCCCCCCCCCCCCGACCTTCTTGACAGACAACTGATCTACACAGTTCACAGCAGTCTAATAGGAGTCAGGCAAAGGGGTTAAAGAAAAGTGTCTTGTTCATCATTTCACCTCCTCCTGTACATCTACTGACCTAAGGACTGCCTATATCACCCTTCCTCTTTTCAAGGATGGGATCAGTGTATTTTTGTTCTTAGATGATGTGCTTTTTGCGCTTTGCCCACTTAACTGTAAAGTTATCAACAGTATAGCTTATTTCCACAAGCAACTGATACAATAAATTAATTACTAATTTTGTCAGGTTGTATTTAGCTGTATGCTAATTTTTAGCAAAAACATAGCTTGCTTTGTCTCCACTCTGGCAGTTCAGATTACTACTAAAGGTTTGACAGAATAGTACTTTTAGTCTGACTGAAGTTATCTGTATAATCATGTTTTTACTTTTCATAGCTTCTTGCCACAATTAAAGTGATTTATGGGATAGGGTAGTCTAGGTGATTTTGATAATCACTAAGGATTAGAGCTTCCAATCTGATTACCAATTCCCTAAGGTCTAAGTTTAATTAACACTATTTGTATAATCAGTTTACTTTGCTTTTTAGTCTGTCTTGCCATATCATTACAATGATTCTGAGGTACGATAGACAGTGTTGCAATCAGGAATCAACTCCACCAGAAATCAGATAGCTCAAGTATTCACAATATGATTACTTCAGCTGACAGTAATCTGGCAGGTGAGCAGAGGTACAGGTTGTTGTAGTTACTGTGGGGCAGGGTTTGATTCCCTCAGCCCTCACCTGTCTACTGTATGACATTGAGCACGTCACTTAACCACACATTATTCCCATGTCCCTCCTGAAAAGGGACTGGGCATCCACTGGGCTTGCCTGGTTAACATTTAGGTATTTTTGGGTTGGGGGTCGACATAATAGTTAAAGTGTTTACCTCACAGACAAAAGGTACAGGATATTATTCTCACCTTTGGTCACTGTCTGGTTATTGGCTAGACATGTAATAGTCTGCAGATCAACTGCCTAGTATTTGCCTATGAACCAATTTTAGTGAAACCCTACAACAAGCCAAGTAACTTGTGTAAGAGGCTGAAGTTAATTTAAGTGGTCTTAAGTGCTCACCCTACAATCTACCAGTGAAGGAAAGCAGGAGTCTGAAGCTCAGGTAAGCAATGAATGCTGTACTTTTTGATTTTTTCCTGTGTCATCCACATCTGCCCATGCATTTAGTTAAAGGCAAGTTTCATCAGATTCCCTCCATACGTCACAGCCTAACAAACTCCCTCCTCTGTGCAGCTTGTCTCTACTTCGCCTGATCTTGTGTCAGGATATTCCCATTACTTATGTCTTCTGTCTTGTCCATTTAATTGAATTAACATGTACTAATGTGCATTATGCTATTTGTTTTAGCAGCACTTATTCACCTGACATGCCCTCTTTGCCCTTATTCAAGCCTGCTAGTCCCTGCCTCAACTTGGTGACAGGATTTTCCTCCTTAATTCAGTCTGTCAATACCAGATTTTATGGTGGCATCATTTCCTGTCTTACCTAGCCTTTGATACAGCTGTATTTTCTGACAAGTCACCATCTCTTTAGTGACTACCAATATGCCTTCCTTGTTTTTGTCTTGTCATTCTACAGCATCAGATTTATGACTTTTGTCCATTTGTCGAAATTTTATTAGAATTGTCCTTACTCTTGGATAACTGAGCAAAATAAAGTCTTCAGTCCAGAGGAAATAACAGTCAAGGGCTTAAGCAGATCTTTAACAGATGAGTATTCTTATCTGACAAAAATGCTCATCCATCAATGAATAAAGGTCTGATTAAACCAGTAACTGGATTTTTTCCCTGCTCTCTAGAAAGAGGACTTTTATTGCTGTTAGGTTTTGCTAAGTTGATCAGACATTATATGAATGTATCCTTATTCCTAATCTTTTACTTTGCCCTGCAGACTACAAGTTGAAATACCAGATCAGTGCTTCACAGATGTCACTCATTTTTACTCTTGGATAAAGTACAGTTTTGTACCTACCATAAATGTAGATGTTCGAAGATCCACATTGCTGCAGTCCTTACACTTGGGTAGTCCGCTGTCCTCGGTCGGCCCGAATATCAAAGTATAAGGCTGACGTCGGTCACGGCGCATTAGACTGACATCAGGACGTCAGGGTACAAATGCGCATGACCGATGTCATATCCTCAGTCTTTTCTTGCCCCAGATGTCAGAAGACCCTAAAAGAAAGGTCAAAACCAAAAGACAGCAAACAACCAACCAACCACCCTTGCACTAATAATATGTACCATATATACAATATACACAATATATACAACCCAACCCACACAACCGCCTCTAACTACAGAGGGGAAGGAGGGAGGGTAAATTGGACTGCAGCAATGTGGATCTTCGAACATCTACATTTATGGTAGGTACAAAACTGTACTATGTTCTTCATCTCACATTGCTGCAGTCCTTACACTTGGGTAGAATCCCAAAGCAGAGGTAAGGGAGGATGGCAAAACTATAAAGAAGCAGGAGCTGCCAAAATGCCCTGTAAAATAGCAGTGGCAAAACCAGCCCTAGATTTAGAGTAAAGTGGAAGGTGATAATGCTTAGAGAAAGTATGCACTGAACTCCAAGTAGCTGCCTCCAAAATATCTTTAGTTGCCACCCCTTAAAAAGCTGTCGAAGTGGCAGTAGCCCTAGTGGAATGAGGCCTAATCCCAGCTGGAATCTCCTTGCCATGATGGGAATAACAGAAAGCAATGCAAAACCCAATCCACTTAGAAATAGTTTGTTTTGACACAGGCTTGCCCTGAGAACTCAAAGCAAAAGAAACAAATAACTGCTGAGACTGCCTGAACCCTTTAGTTCTGCTCAAATAATATCGCAGCTGCCTGTGTACATCTAAAGTGTGCAAAATCTTTTCCCCTTTACTTTGGGAGTTTGCATAAAAAGTAGGCAAATGAATAGTTTGGTTTAAAGCCACACTAGAAACCACTTTAGGCATAAAGGAAGGATTAGTACGCAAAGATACCCTATCCTTATGGAAAATTAAGGCAGGCTCAACCGCCATAAGGGCCTGTAATTCAGAAACCCTTCTTGCAGAGGTAATGGCCAACAAAAAAGCAGTCTTCCATGATAAATATTTCAACTCAGTAGTAGCTGCAGGCTCAAAAGGTTGTAGAGTGAGTTTCTCCAACACAAAATTGAGATCCCAAGCAGGAGTAGGAGCTCTACGTGGGGGTCTTATATTCTTTGCCCCTCTAAGAAATTGCTTGAGCAAAGGATGAGAAAACAATGGTGGGTCACAATCATAGTGAGCCGAAATTGCTGCAGCATGAACCTTAATAGAAGAGAAGGACAAACCTTTGTCCAGTAACTCAGTAAGATATTGAAGAGCCATACTTAAATTAGGCTCAGAAACATCAAAATCCTTTGCTGCACTCCAAAATAAAAATCTCTTCCATTTATCTGCGTACACTTTCCTTGTACTAGGCCTTCTAGCTTCCAAAATAACATTCAAAACTTGCTGTGGAAGTTGAGACCTTCTATGGTTCAAAACAGAATATGCCAGGCTGTTAGGTGAAGAGAGTGAAGCTTGACATTGAGTAAATGACTGTCCTCCTGAGACAATAGGTGTGGAATCGAAGGCAAAGGCCATGGAGGCTTCCGTACCAGACTTCTCAGTAATGGGTACCAGTGTTGTCGAGGCCAATCTGGAGCTATTAAAATCATCCTTGGCTTGTCCTGTCTGACCTTTAGAAGTACCTTTGGGAGGAGAGGCAGAGGTGGAAAGGCATACACATGAAGATTGCTCCAATTGAAAGAAAGAGCATCCACTTTCCAAGCTGTGGGATGAAACCTTCTCGTGCAAAACTTTGGCAGCTGGTGGTTTAGTGGAGAAGCGAACAGATCTATGTCTGGAGTTCCCCATGACACTGTCAATTTCTGAAATACATGAGGATCCAATTTCCACTCGTGGGGATCCATAATTCTTCTGCTCAACACATCTGCTAAGGAGTTCTGTGCTCCCAGCAGAAACCTTGCCTGAAGATGTAGCCGTAAACTGAGAGCAGTCTCCCACAAAATCATTGCTTGCCTGCATAGAGGATAAGAATGTGTTCCCCCTTGCTTGTTGATGTACCACATGACAGTTGTGTTGTCTGTTAGAATCAACACCTGCCCTGGAAGAAGTAAATCCTTGAAAGCTATTAATGCAAACTGGACTGCTAACATCTCCTTCAAGTTGATATGTAGATGTTGTAGTCTGGCAGGCCACTTTGTCTTGTATCCACTTTCCATTTAGATGAGCTCCCCAAGCTTTGTCTGAGGCATCTGTCGTTAGAATCTGACTCGCCTCTGGCCGGGTCACAGAGAGTCCCTTGTTTAGGTGACATTCCTGAGCCCACCACAAAAATTCCTTTTGAATGCAAGGTATTATTTGAATGACAGTGTCCAGATCCTGGCAGTGCTGTGTCCATACGTTTTTGAGATACCATTGTAGCTTCCTCATATGCAGTTTGGCATTGGGAAGCACCAGAATACAAGATGCCATGAACCCCAAGGCTTGAAGGACTGTCCTTGCAGTCAGCCTGGACTGATGAGACAATTGATGAAAGTAAAGGGAAAGATTCTTTTGTTTGTCCGGGGTCAAAAGGCCATCTGGGATGCTGTATTCAGTCTTACACCCAGAAAGCACATGTCCTGAGAGGGTACTAGACTGGACTTTATTTCGTTCACAGAATACCCCAGGCATCTTAGCACTGCTATCACATATTCCAAATGATGAAGAAGCTCGTCCCTTCCTGGAGCCAGAATCAGGCAATCGTCCAAATAAGGATAGATCTGTATTCCTTTTAGCCTGAAGAAAGCTATCACTGGAGCCAGAACTTTCGTGAACACTCTGGGCGCAGTAGATAAGCCAAAGGGCAATGCAGAGAACTGATAATGAGAAGTCCCAGTCCGAAAACGCAGATACTTTCTGCAACTTAGTCTGATAGGAACATGAAGGTAAGCCTCCTTGAGATCCAAAGTTACCATCCAATGATCTTTGCCCAGCAGAGGTAAAAGCTGTTGTAACGTCTACATTTTGAACTTGGGAATGTCCAGATAAGTGTTGAGGATAGATAAATCCAAAATTGGTCTCCACGTGTTCCCCTTCTTTGGTACTAGGAACAGGTGAGAATAAAATCCTAGGCCCACTTCTGGCATAGGGACCGGCTGTATGGCCCCTATTTGAAGTAACAGAGAAATTTGTTTGTGAGCCTCTATTCTTTGCTGAGGAGGAACGTCTGGCATGCCTTTGAAAGGAGGCAAGGTATGGAAATAAAACCTGTAACCTTGGTGTATGATATCCAATACCCATCTGTCCTGGGTAATTAAACTCCAATTTTCCTTGAAAAGTGCTAACCTTCCTCCCAAAGGTGCTGCCAGACGAGAAGGCTCTGGCAGCTGAAAAGGTAGGTCATTGGGTCTGTTTACGAAAGGACTGACCCCTGCCCTCACCAAGACTGTGCAGGTGAACTCCTGTTCTAGGCCTGAAAGAGCCCTGAGCTCTGCCCCTACCACGTCTAGATCTACCCCTAGACTGGGAATCATAAGAAGGATACGTCCACCCCCTGGTAGGCCAATTTCTACTAAACTTCGGAGGCTGAACCTGCAAAAAATCTTTAACAGTCTGCATAGACTTAGCCTTGTCTTCCATTTTCTTTAAGACTGCCTCAACAGGTGAACCAAACAACACATCAGATTGTAAAGGAGCATCTAAAATCCTTGTCTTAACATGGTCAGACAAATTCTGATCCCTCAGCCAGGCGTGCCTGCGAAGAACTGACCCAGTGGCAGCCACCCTAGACGAGGCCTGCACAGCATCAAAACCACATTGCAAAGAATGCTTACCCACCTGTTCAGAAACATGTACTAAATCTTGTAACTCTTTACACTCAATACCTTCCGCCAGAGCATCTACCTTAGACTTCAATTGAGAAAGTAGATAATTTTGGTATTTCAACATGTGAAACTGGCAATTCAAAGCCCTCATAGCTAGGGTGGAAGAAGTATAGACTTTCTTTCCCCATCTATCCAAAGCCCTGGCCTCTTTATCTGGAGGAACCGGATTTTTAACAACAGAAGCCTTAACACCCTTAGGCCCCTGACTAACAGTTTCTGGGTCCGCCCTAGGACTCTTAAGATACTTATGAGCTTCAGGCACCCTGTAATACCTATCCGGCTTAACAGGAGCAGGAGGCAAAGAATCAGGATTAAGAGAAGCCTCTGCAAACACATCTTCCACAACATCCAGAACAGGAGGTATAGCCAAAGGCCTATGCTGGGGTAAAACAAAATTCTCTAAGCCTTTTCCTGGAATCAGAGAAGTCCTGACCTTCCCACTTAAAATGCTCCCTCATGGAATGAAGAGTCTCTGAAAAAGAAAAATCTTCAGGAGGAGAAGCAGAAGGAGTAGAATCATCCACATCAGAATCAGAATAAGGAGAATACTCCTGCAAGTCTTCAGCCGAAGACTCAAACATCCGAAGCCTGCTCAAAACTCCCCAACTCAGGTTCCACCCTAGGTCTCTTATCAGGAGGGGGCAAAGAACCTCTAATCAAAGTAATCAAATCTTCTGCCATTTTAAGCATATGCTTCTTGGGCACAGAAGAACTAGGTGTGACACCAACTGAAGCTAAACCTGGCCTGCCTCTGGGAGAAGGCCTTGGAAACAGAAGGAGAGGGCCTAACCACCCTAGGAAGGGAAGGGAGTACAGTAACCTGAGAAGCCCCTTCAGCCTGACCTGCCTCCTGAGAGGCCACATCCTGCAATAACAAAGTCTCCCCCTGGGACTCCAGAGAAACCTCCGGCGGAACCCCCGGCTCCACCGACACCTCTAAAGAACCGGCGTCCGGTACGGACGGTTCCTCTTGCCTAGGCTTAGCTGCTTTGTCCTTGCGCTTCTTCGAAGAAGCGGGCGTCGGAGCAGCCGACGGCATATTATAATTGCACCGCTTCCCAAAGACTAACCTGGCACAATCTAACCTTCTCTTAATAGTGCGCTTATTGAATCTAGCACAAAAGCGACACCCCACAACGTCGTGCTCAGGCCCTAAACAAGGAATACACCAAGTATGATAATCTCTATGCGGTATCTGTTTCCCACAAGAAATACAGTTATTCACTTTTTCTGACTACCGGTAAACCACTGAGGCAAGAAAAAACTAAAATATTCCCCAACGGGGTACTTAGCCAACTTTGACTCTGTCTGAAACTCCGAATTCGAAAAATTTCAGAACGCCAACCGGCACTTGCAACGCTGCTTCTGCATCGGACCATGCGGCAAAAAAGACTGAGGATATGACGTCGGTCATGCGCATTTGTACCCTGACGTCCTGATGTCAGTCTAATGCGCCGTGACCGACGTCAGCCTTATACTTTGATATTCGGGCCGACCGAGGACAGCGGACTACCCAAGTGTAAGGACTGCAGCAATGTGAGATGAAGAACATCTGCAACAGCTGTGTTTAGCACTCTAGTTCATACATATTCTTATTTTAATTCCCTTTTTGTGATCACTCTTACTGCAGTGTCCATAGTCTTATTTTCACTCAGAAAAAGTGTATTAAATTCAGTATTACTCAGTATAATTTGATTGTTCCAGCTATGTTTAGTACACTTCTTCCAAAAGTATTTTTAACTTTCCTAATATAAATCCTATGTAGTAAACCTCTATGCTAACTCATTGAAAACGCATCTATGACAGTTTTTATTAGTCTCTCCCTGTAATTGAAATATAGACTTTAGTGAGGGACTCCCTACCTTCACTAAGTACCACTAGAAAAAATACAGCAAGTATAATAATAAAGCTGACTATTACATTTGTGTGCGTTTGCGCATAGCATCTGTGCCTTCCTGCATTTTGTTTCACTAATTACTCTTTCCAGACTGTCCACCAGTCCACTAGTCATTTTAATACTTCACCCACTGGATTACCAACTGGCTTATATTTAGGACACAAGAGGTCAGAATACGGGAAACTACTAATTATTTTTATTATTTATTTTACATTTGTTGACCGGGCTAGTCTAGCTGGATACAGGTCCATTTTCAGTAGGGGCCCGGGGAGATAAGCTCCAGTACAGATAAATGAAAAACTTAGTACTCAATATACAAAATAAGACTAAATAAAAATATTCATATTAAACAAGCAGATTTCCGGTACATCAAGAGAAAAAGAAAAGAAAAAAAATGACTAAATAGCAGCATTAGTTGTAAACAATGAATATTACAGGTTACAACATAAAATACTGCGAGGACAAAAAAAAAACTTGTAGTGCAAGAATGCTTATACTATACAATATGCAGGTCTAAAATATAGATAAACAGAAAGACTAAGGTCAAAAGAGGAGACAGGTTAATTATATACAAGTATAATGTAAAAGAAAAAAATATTCTTCAGTAGGAAGTGTATAGAGTGACTGGGCACAGTGTAGTTTAGGAGGAAATCTACATAGGTAAAATAATATATATATTGGTTTATGAGCAGTGAGGGATAGGCAGAGCTAAGTTTAATTAGGTGGATAGAAGTCAGGTTTAGTACAGGGGCACAACCAGTGTGTTCCAAGGTAAGTTTTAGTCTATTTTTGAAGAGTGATAGAGAGGGAAGAGAGGAAAGGTCATGGGGAGAAGATTCCAGGTTTTTCCAACAGCATTAGAGAAGAGAGATTCACCAGCCTTGTTGTTAGGTTTAGAGGTATATAGCAGATTTTTGTGTGAGGAATGTAGTGATTTCAGATTTTTGTAAGGAGTGATGAGGGTAGATAGGAGTACAGGAAGATTTATAAAGAGTTTTATGGCAATGGTTAGTTGATGGAATTTAATCACGTTTTGTAGTTCAAGCCATCCCAGCTGCTTTATATTTATGCAGTGGTGGGTTCTGTAAGGGTTTCCTGTTGCAAATCTAGCGATGTTATTGTAGGAAGTTTCCAGTTTGCTGAGGTGATTTTTAGAAAGGTTAGTAAAAATAGGTGAGGCATAAAGGAGGGTAGAAATTAGATGAGTATGAGCTATGGTTGTTCTAGCTGTGGGAGAAAGGTAAGACTTAATTCTATAGAGGGAGCCAAGTTTTTTGTTGACAGTTTTTATTGTATTGTTGATATGGATGTCAAAGTTCAAATTGTTATCAATGGTGATACCCAATAGTTTGGTGGTTGCATCGGGTGACATAATGGTGCCATTAGTGGATATAATTGAGAAATCAAGTGGAGAGGACTTGTGAGTTGGATTAAAGGAGGTGTTTAGTTTTTTTAGGGTTCAAAAGAAGGCAACACTGTGTAAACCATTGTTCAACTGTGTTAAATGCCTTCTGGGTAAGAGAGAGAAGTTCAGTTGTGGATTTGGCTGAGCATATAAGTGTGGAGTCATCAGCATATTGTATGCATGTGGCTTGGGGGATGGCTAAATGAAGGTCATTAATAAATATTGAGAAGAGGAGAGGTCCTAGTATGGACCCTTGAGGGACACCTAGGGTAACTGGTTGGAGGGTAGAAATAGTCTTATGCCAAATTACTGCCTGTTGTCTTTTATCTAGGTAGGACTGGAACCATTTTATAGAAGGTGCATCTAATGATAGGGATTCTAGTATGTTGATGAGAATCTGACGATTGACCATGTCAAATGCTTTGGACAGGTCAATGAATAGTGCTGAAGAAAGGTTATTAAGGTTACAGTTTTTGTTTATGTAATCTGTAAAGTAAAGGAGGGCAGTGGTAGTGCTGTGTGAAGGTCTGAAACTATGTTGACAGCTGGAAAGTAAGTTATTTTGGGTTAAGTGGCCAAGTAATTGCCCATGGATACATTTCTCCATGATCTTTGCTAGGGGTGAGAGAAGGGCAGTAGTTGGACAGCTCATTTGAGTGTCCGCCTTTATGGAGGGGGATAATATGAGAGACTTTCCATAGGCTAGGTATGTGACCTTCGGTAATAGTCCTATTGATCAGGATGGAAATAGGATAAGCTATAGCTTTGGCTGATAGCTGCAGAAAATTGGCAGGTAGTTGATCTGCTGAGGAAGAGCATGGTTTTAGTTTTTGTATGAGGCTTAGAATATATGTAGTTGGGACAGGTTGTAAATGAAGAGGAGGGGGTGAGGTAGAGTTACAGGAAGGTATAGTGAAGTTATTAGGTGATAGCTGACTAGCCAGTGTTTGGATAGTATTAGTAAAGAAGGTATTGAATGTATTGGCTGTATTCATGGGATTAGTATGGTCAGTACTTTGATGGTAAGGTGTGGTAGATTGACCGGGTGGAGTAATTGGTTAATGCTAGACCAGAATTTTTGAGGGTTGTTTTGATTACTTTGTTGGAATTGTATGTAGTAATTTCTTTTATCAGAGTATAGCTTTCTTAGTGTCATTTCTTAACTGTCTAAAGGTTTGTTGGTCAACAGGATTTTTAGTCATTCTCCATTTGGCCCAGTGTTTATTTCTAAGGTGCATTTTGCGTTTGGTTGCTTTTGAAAGCCATGGGACAGACCAGGTTTTAACTCTAATTAATCTGGTTGGAGCGTATTGGTTGAGAATGGCAAGAGAGAGTTAAAGTAATTGATGGCTTCTTCTAAAGGGAGGTGTTTTAAGGGAGACCAATTGCAAGCTCTTAGTTCTTTTTCAAATAGTTCAGGGTTAAAGTACTTTTTGGATCTGATATTTTTGACAGATGTTGGACTGGGAGTATGGGTTTTGTGACTGATAATACAGGTCAGTGAGTGGTCACTTATATCATCAGGGAAGGTTCCTGAATCATAGTTGTGAGGGAGATGGTTTATGATAATCCAGTCTAATATTCTAGCTTTGTGGTTAGTTTTATTGATCCTGGTGGGGGATGTAATAGTTTGAGTAAAACCATATAGGTTAATTTGGGTTGTAGGGAGGCTGCTGCAATAGCAGTTCCAGTCAATGTTTATATCTCCTAGGATTAATCAGCAGTGGAGTCCCAAAGGACTCTGTAGTGGGACCTCTCCTGTTTGGCATCTATTACTCTAAAGTGAAGGCTAACAAGGGTCTCTAGCTGACAAAATTTGAGGATGACTGCAAGGTTGAAGCAAACACTGAATTACCAAATAACTCAGCCATTCTGCAGAAAAGCTTGTTCAAAAAACTAGTGCCACAGCCAAACTAAATGCCAAAAAGTGCATTATTGTATTTTTTGGGAAATGCACTACAACTGGGAAATTACAACTCTGACAATATATCGCAAAGACACAGTTTGGGATTTGTGGACACAAGTGGACATTAAACGTACATTCGATCAACAAGTGCCCACAGCAATAAGAAAGTCCTTCTATACTGCACAGCTTATAAACTTAAGGCTAGCCTCCAGGTCCAAGGATGTCATTGTTCCCCTTTACTCGGCTCCCAACAAGCCAGTCATTATGTACAGTGCCCTGTTTGGTATGTACCTGGCCAGGCGTATACAGCAACTCAAATATCCACAGAGGTTCCTCATAAAGAAGATACATGGTTTAAAACACAAGTCCTACAAGGAGTGTCTTGAAGCACTTTCTGCATTTGGTATCCTACAGACTCAAAAGGAGATCTGTGTCTGGCTTATAAAGCATCCTCTGACCCTATAATGAAGGACCTGTTACGTATCCATTGGTAAATCTGTATCAGAAATACCTGTTCCTTGGAACTAAATCTCTTCTTTTACTTAAATAGAATGGTTTGGAGAGAGAGGTACATCTCTCAGCGTTAACCACTACTCTGAGAAGACTCCCCCTCCATGTAAAACAACATTTATCTCTATTCCTATTCAAGCGTAACCTGGATATATGGATAGGAATGAGTAAATCTACCACAGGCCTGCCCCCCCCCCCGTACTACTTAGCGGTTTAGGTTTATAGGTGTGTACTAGGTTAATGACCACATGGGGGCCTTTTCAAGCCAAGCCATGCATCCCAAATCTCTGACAAGTTCTGGTACCCTTGATAAGTGTAAGCAGGGGCTTGGGAGAAAAAACATTTTCAAGCAGGGGCCTGGGAGATTAACGATGTCCATTAGAGACATAAGTGCCAAGCCAAGGATGAATTTCCTGTTCCCATTTAAGTTACACTTGAATTGGGTTAGGGAGGAACTCTGCTTCAAATGGATGGGGAGCCTATTCCAGAGACTGGGTATTCTCTGGGAAGCATACCAGTCTCTCCAGCAGGTCCAATTTACATCACAGGGAACACACTGGGAAGCATGCCTGTCTCTCCAGCAGGTCCAATTTACATCACAGGGAACATTTAAGTCTTTAGAATGGGCAATTCTGGTGCTGTTTGTTTTGCTGATATGCAGGAGGTCCCTCAGAGTGGGGTCTGACAATGCCATGTATGCCAAGCATAAATCTCCCCTCAGCAGCCCATAGGAGACAGAATACAGGGATGGGGGTTTTTGAGACAGTGAGCATAGGACATTTTACTTATGCCCTGTATTCTTTTAGTGAGGAAACTCTATGGATGTTCCATTTGTTGGATACGCCTGGTTAGATACATACTAAATGGGGCACTGTATTCAATGATAGGTCTAATGACAGCCAAATGCAGTGGAACAATGACTTTCTTGGACCTAGATGCCATAATTCACATGGCAGCTTTTATGAAATATTTGTGGGAGTGTGCATGTCCACAGAGGAAGGCATACGCATGCCTTTACATATGCAAAGATCTTGCCTCACAGGGAAAAGAATGGGCCCACTGTAGAAGAAAAAAAACTACAACACGAAAATCTCTTACATCCACCCCTTCACATTAATTTGCTTCCATCTATCTGTTTCTACTCCCCCTTCTCCCGCCTGTTGGTTCATAAGAATTCCCCTTATACTAGTGTCAGCTCTCTACACCCCCCCTTTAGATTTACTCATTCTTTTTCTTATGTTTACTCTTCTTGAAATAATGTCCTTCTCACCAAAATTAATTTTCACTATATTTTTCTTTTGGTAGTCTGTCTTATTGTTCTTATTTTTATAGCAACAAGCACTGTTCTTGCAGACTTTGCTTTTACAATCCCTGCTCCAAAGTCTATTTCAATGCAATGTTTATGGACGTTAATCACTCAATGGGGCAGGAATGTCCCTGATCTTGGGTCACAGCAACACAAGGTATGGTAGCTTGACGTCATGAAAAGATTTTTTTTTATGACTGACTGTCATCAGCAAAACTTTGTAACGGTAGCATAAATTATACCACTGACAGCATTGCTAGGGCCTCCCAGCTACTTCAGGGTCCTTGGCAGGTGTCTAGACAGTCATCTGCTAGATCCTTCTCTACCTCTCAGGAGGAAAGGGGTCAATAGGATAAGTAGAACAATCAACCAGTTCTCAGGAAAAAGAGATTTTCCATTATGGAGCCACAGTAAAACAGACAACTATGATATAAATTAAATAAACCATGCATAAAAATAGAATAATCAGTTTAATTCTCCCTCCCTAGTGCCTCAGCACAATGCAAAAAGCAATGGCTGGGGACAACTATCTGGAAATAGTCTGCTTTGACATGGGTTGTCCTTTCTTTGTCTCAACAAACAAATATCTGATCTACTTTTCTAAAAGACTTGGTTCTATCAAGACAGTACTTGAGCTGCCCATGCGCACATCTAGAGTATGTAGAATCCTTTATCCCTGGTTCTGAGGATCTGGATAGAACACTGCAGGACTGATAGCTTGATTCAAAGTAATCTGTGAAACACTGGGCAGGAATGATGGATTTGTTCTTAATGTGACCCTACCTCTATTAAAGGCCAGATAAGGTTCACTCACCATGAGAGCTTGCAACTCTGGATGTCAGAGTAATGAGAATAACAGTTTTCTATGTAATGAACCCCCTCCACTCATAACTTATTCTTACTTTACCCGCTAACTATGCATGTCAAACTTATTTTTTGCCATTTGTTTCCACGTTCAGAGATGTTCAATGTGGAATGCACAGACTTGGTTCTGTCATAATGATGACAGTGAGAGACTGCATTTTAAGCATCCATTTTCTCCACTCCCTTTGATCAGTGCCATGTCTTTAACCCTCCTTGTTTTTCCTCTGGATGTCCTCTCATTCTTGTTAACCTCCATTTTTGCATGCTTTAACTCTCTTCCCTCACTATCACCTTCTCCTTCCCCCCTTCCAGTCTTTTGTTACTATCTCCCTCACCTTCTTCTGTTGTGTGCTTTCCCTCTTTCCACAACTACCCGCTCATTTCTATATTTTTCATAATCTCTTTTTTTTTTTACTTTATCCTCAATTCATGTTTTCATCTTTACAGTGTAAACCCTTTTAATCTTCTTCCATATCCTCCCACTTCCTCGCTGTTCCTCATCTTTTCCCTAACATGTCTCCTCAATAAGCTTCTAAACTAATACAGAAATGAGTGCAACCATGTTTCTTCACTTTTCCTTGACCTTTCCAAAACTTTTAAACACAGTGTCCCACACAAAGCTCCTTTATGGACTTGCATCTCTAGGTCTCACTTACCCCTCCTCTTGTTTTCACAGTTACCTATGCAGTCGTCAGCAGGCCATCTAAATGGCAACAAAACCTTTCAGCATTTCAACCTATCTCCGTTGGTGTTCCCCAAGGGTCAGTATTCACCTAATATTTTCCTAAATAAACGTCATACCACTACAGCACTTGTCACTCTAGCACAATACGCTGGCAATTCAGTCCTTATGTGCTCTGCCTAATCTATAAACAAACTTACAGGAAATCACTCAAAAATCTTTCGCAGGCATTGAAATCTGGCTAAAAAATTCTAACTTGCTGCTTCATGCAAAAAACAAGCTTATGCTATTTACGGGTCTATACTGAAACATCGAACGCTAAAAACAGTGAATGTTTCATCGACACATTTTCAGTGAAAGCTGAAAATGTCGAAACCACAGAACAGCTATTTCTTTCCTAGGGAAAGAAATAAGAAGTTATGTACCTACCATAACGTTCCATGTTAGTTGTCTTCTCTCGCCTTCTTTCTTGCTTGATGGGTTCGGAGCCGATCCCTCGGCTCCGACTCGGCACTTGCTTTAGCTCGAGAACTCCTTTTACCAGCTCGAGGCAGCCCCATATCCCATGATGCAAGGCAGGAAGTACCCAGATCTCGTTTGTTGACAAAAGGGCAATAACACCAAGCATAAAATACTTCCCAAAGGAAGAAGAAACTTACAGATGGAAAAAGGACCAGGTCTGAATGGTCTTTAGCATAATAGTTTCTTATACAAGGTCTGTCCAGACCAGGGGGAAGGAGGGAGGGTCGAAGAAAGAAGGCAGAGAAGACAACTAACATGGAACGTTATGGTAGGTACATAACTTCTTAATGTTAAGTTGTCAATCTCGCCTTCATTCTTGCTTGATGGGACCGTCCCTAGCACCTCTATCCTGGGTGGCTCAATGGAACAAACTCTTGAGGACTGTAGAGCCAAAACTGGCTCTGTCCCTGGAGGCCAAGTCCAATTTGTAATGGGAAACAAAAGTGTGAGGAGTGGCCCAAGTGGCCGCTGCACAAATAGTGTCCAAAGGTAGTCTAGCTTGAAAAGCTGTAGAAGTAGCTAAACTCCTAGTTGAATGTGCTTTAGGTTTTGAGCACAGCTGTTTTCCCCTGATCGTATAAATTTCAGTGATGACCGAAGAAAGCCATCTGGACAAAGTCACTTTAGAAACAGGTAGGCCTTTTTTATTATCCGCATAGGAAACAAAAAGTTGATCAGATTTTCTAAATTTTTTTGTTCTGTCCAAATAATATCTGAGCTGACGGTGGACGTCAAGATAATGTAGCTTTTGTTCAGCTCTATCTGAATAGTTAGGAAAAAATACGGGGAGATCAATGGATTGATTCAGATTGTTTTTTGAAGCGACCTTAGGTAAAAAGGATGGATTAGTTCTCAAGGATACTCTGTCTTTGTGAAAATCAAATAGGGGGGTCGAACTGAAAGAGCATGAAGTTCAGACACCCTCCTGGCAGATGTAATAGCCACTAGGAATAACGTTTTCCAAGAAAGATATTTCAGGGAACAAGAAACAGCTGGCTCGAAGGGGGGAAGAATCAAGGATGTCAGCACTAAATTTAGATCCCACTGAGGAGGAGGATTCCTGATTGGAGGCTTTAGTAGGAAAATTCCTTTCAAGAAGGCCCTGCAGAGCCTATGGGACATAATATTATGATCTGCTATCCCGACATGAAAATTAGAAATAACAGCCAACTGAACTCTGACTGTTGAAGAAGAGGAGCCTGCATGAAAAATCTCTGCTAAGAAGTCCAGAACTGCCTGAACAGGGGCAGTAAAAGGATCAATATTTTGGGCCTTAGCCCAATAAGAGAAACGTCTCCATTTGCTTGTGTAAATCCTCCTGGTAGAGGATTTTAGTGAAGCTACTATGATATCTCTAACTGGGTTAGAGATCAAAGGAAGCCTGGCTAAGGAAGGAAGTGGAGCAACCATGCTGTGAGGTTGAGAGAAGGGATTGACCGGTGCAGCTGACCGGATTGGTGAATCAGTAGATCTGGCACTGGGTCCAGATGCCACGGCTGCACCAAAAGGTGACGATGGAGGAACGGGAACCAAACTTGTCGAGGCCAGTAAGGGGCAATGAGAATCAATTTGGCTCTCAAACGGTAGCTTTCTGGATCACCTGAGGGATCAGAGGAAATGGAGGGAAGGCATAAAGAAGTCCCTGGGGCCAATCCTGGGTCAGAGCGTCTCTGGGGATGGCCTGATAGAGGGAAGAGGCTGAAGAAGTCTGGACATTTGCTGTTTTGGGGAGTAGCAAAAGATCGCAACATGGACGACCCCATTCCAGAAAAATCTCTTCCGCTATGGATTGCTTGAGAGACCACTCGTGAGGCATGAGAATAGCTCTGCTCAATCTGTCCGCTATAATGTTGGTTTTCCCAGGGATATGCGTTGCTACCAGAAACCGATGAGAGGAGATCGCCCATTGCCATAGTCTGAGCGCTTCTCGACACAAGGGGTAGGACTTGGTTCCGCCCTGTTTGTTGATATACCAAACTACAGACATGTTGTCTGTGAGGACTGCAATTGTCCCTACGGGAAGAAAGTCGTTGAGGGCTTGCAACGTTAAAAGCACTGCTCTCATCTCCAGGACATTTATGTGCAGATGGTACTCGAACGGTTGCCACGTCCCATGAACCATCCTGCCCTGATAATGACCCCCTCAGCGGATCAGGGAGGCATCCGTGGTGACAGTGGCTATCGGGGACGGAGGTACAAAGCACCTGCCTTGGTGAACCTGAGACGATGTGATCCACCAAGCAAGATGTTCTTTGCATGTTTGTGTCACCAGAATCTGGTGACGCATTGGGAGTTGCTGGTATGACCACTGTGTGAACAGCATCCACTGAAGGAGGCGCATGTAGAATCGAGCCAGGGAAGAAGAGTAATGGCCGCAGCCATGAGACCTAATACCTTTAGAACCATTCTGGCCTGTACCTTCTTGCTGGCCAGAATGATCCTGACATGAGTCTGAATGTCTGAAACTCTTTGTTCTGTAAGGGTAGCTGACATCCGAACAGTGTTTAAGTTTGCGCCTATGAAGGTAATAGACTGGCAGGGCGATAAGGATGACTTTTCGAAGTTGACTGAGATGCCCAAATGAGAACAAAGGTCTATTGTGTAATCCCTGGCTTGTATAAGCTGATGCCTGGTGGTGGCTGACAGGAGCCAGTCGTCGAGATACGGAAACACCTGGAATCCTTGACGTCTCAGGTGAGCCGTGACCACTGCCATGCATTTGGTGAACACTCTGGGGCTGTAGTGAGACCAAAGGGCAGGGCTCTGAACTGGAAATGACTGGACCCCAGCCGAAAGCGGAGAAATCTCCTGGAGCGTCTGTGAATTTTGATGTGATAGTACGCATCCTGAAGATCTATTGAGCACATCCAGTTGTCCTTCTGTAAGAAGGGCAGAATTGACTGAAGAGTGACCATTCGAATCTTGTCTTCCTCACAGACTTGTTGAGTCTGCTGAGATCCAATATTGGTCTCCAGTCTCCCGTCTTTTGGGGACCAAAAGAACCTTGAGTAGATTCCGGCTCTGAATGGTCTATTGTAACTGGCTGAATGGCTCTTTTTGCAGTAGTTTTGCGATTTCTAACTCTGCAATGTCCCTTAGACCGGGTGGTACATCTGGAAGGGAACTTGAGGGAAGGGACTTTCCTCGAAAGGAATTATGTAACCCTTGGATATGATCGACTGTACCCATCTGTCTTGAGTGAGGGAATGCCAGGCTTCTGGGTACAGTGATAATCTTCCCGACTGCCTCCAAGGAGGGACAGCCGGGCAACACCTCAGGGATGCTGAAAGGGCTTCTCAGGAAGAGACTCCCTGTTGCCCTGGTTCTTGGACCCCCTCTGCCTCTAGAGCGCCTGTTGTTGTTACCCCTCTGCCTCTAGGGGTAAACTGACCACGTGAATCCGGCGTGACTCCTTGGGATTTACGGAACCACATCTTCCCACCCTTCTGTCCTTTGGGATAAGGCCTAGAAGGGGTGGAAAACGGACTCCAACAGCAGAAAGAGTCTTGCCGTCCTGCTCACACCTGGTCAAGGTCTCCTTCACCTGAGGGCCAAACAGAGCTGACCCATCAAAGGGAGAATTTGTGAAGGACGCCTTAAAGGGATCCATAAAATCACATAGCCGCATCCAGGCTTGGCGCCTAAGAGCCACACCTGTGCCTGCGGCTCTACTCCTCCATCCGCAGCATAAGATATTAGCCGCATGGAGGAGTTAGCAATGGAATTGAGGGTTCCTAGCTGCGAAGCAATCTTTTCTTGGGCCCCTGCAGCTGTAGGATCCTGAACTACTTCTCCCAGCTCCTTAAGGATATCTCTCTGGAGTCTGGTGAAGTGACAAAGATAATTCAGCGAACGCATAGCAAAGGTCGCTGAGGAAAACATCCGCTTGCCGAACCTATCCATGGTCCTAGAGTCCTTATTAGGAGGATGGACGGGCACGGAAGGATCTGCAAGTTCCTTTTGGTGGCCGCAGCCACCACCATGGCATCAGCGGGACACCTTTGGTAAGGAATTGTTTGTCACTAGGGGCAGTGATAAATTTAGAAGGCCTCCTAGGGACTGGCTCTACAGAGTCAGGAGCTGTCCACGCCTTCGTGCAATAACCTGCATAAGGGGTCGAAAGGCGGAGACACCCAGGAGGTGGAGGGCCGAGATCCAAACGCCTCTAGGTATACTGACTCATCCTCAGAGGGATTGTTGGTGGGCCAGTTTCCCTCTGTTTCAGAAGTTCTAGGATGTCTGAGAAGGAGACATCCTCAGAGGGGATCTAGGGATCCCTCTGACTCATCAAAGTCAGTATCCGAAGTGACAGACTCAGGAGTCTACATGCTTCCTCTTACAAGTCCTCTTCCTAGGAGGATCTCCCGAAACATCAGGAGAATCCTCGGAAGAGGGGAAATTCCCAATGGGGAAACCTGAGGCGGAGGATCTCTGGGTCCTGTAGCAAGAGAAGTGGCAGAGATGTCAACAGGTACAATAGAGGGAGGAGCTACGGGAAGAGACTGCTGACTGATACCAGTGGCCAGTACACTCTTCATCACCTCGAATGCTCCCTCCCAGGCAGGTCCGAGAGAACCCGCTCAAGAGCTAGGAACCCAGGGCCACCGAAAGGAAGTCTCCGAGGCAGATGTCGGAGCCGAGCTCACCAAGGCCGAGGCTCCAAGGGGAAGAGCGGGCTCGGACAAGGGTCCGATGCCACTCACCCCTCGGAGGAGACCATGGAAGCCCGACCACGAATCCCTCTAAGGAAGAGGAGATAAGAGTAGGGGCTGAAGGGACAGAAGGAGGTATCCGTCCTCCAGCCGTAGCAGTAGCCATGCCGAAGACTCCAACTCCAAACTCTGGGGTAGAGTCGAAGGAGGAACAGTAACGGGTGTGGACCAACAGTCGTCTGCTGAGACGGACTGTGTAGCATTTGGGCCAGTACCTGTGACTTGAGCAATCTACTGACCACTCTCTAGGTCATGATCTGACAACCTGGATGACCTTGAAGATCGGCTCCGATGGCTCCGCTCCGATAGAAGAGGCGGCCGAGCCGAAAGTATCGGCTCCAAGGAAGGAGACCTCGACCTCTTCCTGGAATGGGCCATCGGAGCCGATACTACTGATCCTGTCGGCACCGATTTCGGAGCCGCAGAACGTTCGATGTATCGGCTCCAGCCGAGCCGATACAGCTACCAGTAACGGTGTCGGAGCCGATCGGAGCCGACACCGATGCCTGTGCCACATGGGTGTCGGAGCCGATCGGAGCCGACACCGATGCCCGTGCCATGTGGGTGTCGGAGCCGATCGGAGCCGACACCACAGTGGTCAGCAGATTCGGCACCGATAGCCATCGGCCGAAGCTGTGGATCAGAATCGGCTCCAGCCGAGCCGATCTCGACTCTATGAAGTCGGAGCCGAGGCCGCAGGCTTAGAAACAGAAGCCTGGGCCTTGGCAGTTTTGGTTGATTTTTGTGGAGCCGACTTAGCCGGAGAGCCCTCCGGCTTAAGAAGACCACTGAGAATCAACTTATTGCGTCTCTCCTGCAGGACTCTCTGGCTGAAGGAGTGACAAATAGCACAGGAGTCCTGCAGGTGAAGAGGGCCCAAACAGTACAGGCAAGCAGTGTGACCGTCTGTCAGAGACATCTTCTGACAGCACGAGTCACACTTCTTAAAACCTGAAACCCTCTCCTTAGACATGGTGCCTAAACACAACACACACACACACCAGTCAAATTAAATTAAACTAATACCAAGAGGTATTTAGTAAAAAACACCAACACACACACCCTAACAGGGGGGGGAAGGGATAGGGAAAATTGACTGACTAAAAATTAAAAGAGACAGGGATTTCTGTCAGAAAAAGGTTAAAATTAAAATTAAACTATCAAAAATTAGTTTTAACTAAAAAAGGGGCTTAAATATCACAAATGTGAAATACTTACCAGGAGCTGGTAAAGAGAAGACCTCCCAAGCGAAGCGGCAAACGAGATCTGGGTACTTCCTGCCTTGCATCATGGGATATGGGGCTGCCTCGAGCTGGTAAAAGGAGTTCTCGAGCTAAAGCAAGTGCCGAGTCGGAGCCGAGGGATCGGCTCCGAACCCATCAAGCAAGAATGAAGGCGAGATTGACAACTTAACATTCGCTGTTCTAACCCACCTAAAAAAAAAACATTAAACACTTCCAAACACATACCCTAATAGTAATTATACCCCCCCAAAAACCAGTAAACAACTAAATACACATATGCACATAACCCAACCATACATTTAACGAAAAAAGAATAGTAAACATTTTAAACCATATGCATTTACCTTAACTCGCACCCTAACCCTAAGGTCAGTAACTCTCGCACATTTACATAAACAGTTCCAAACACACATACACTTACCTTAACCCTAAATTCTACTACCCCAAAACAAAAGTAAACAGCTGAAAACACATACACATGTAACTCAACCATACATCCAACGCAAAATAAAAAACAGTAAACACTTTAATATATATGCACGTACCTTAACCCGCACCCTAACCCTAAGGTCAGTAACTGTTGCACAATCATGCTCGGGAGCTATACCGGACAAGGAACCACACTACACTTCAGAACACGGCAAAACAATGAAGCAGTCAAGTGACTTCTTTCCCAAGGAAAGAATTCGCTGAACAGCCGCTTCGCTGTTTTGCCTGTTCGCTCTACATGTGTCGACGAAAACGCATTCGACAAAATGTGTTTTCGTCATACTAATAGGAACCCCTATTTACTCCAAAACACCATCTTAACCAGAAAAACACATTTCATATTACCTAGAATAATACAAAAATAGAAACCATAAGCCAGACTAAATCAGAGTCATAATAAATAACAACCTCAGATTTGATCACCACATTTTTCATTCCATCAAGACAACTCACCAAAACCTTCGCTCCCTCTATAGAGCCAAACATTACCTGACAGATCAAGCAAGGATTACCTTTATCAGCAACATATCTCCTTCCTTCTCTATTATATGCTTTCCTTATTCTTATTAATATCAACACTGCATATAAAACTGAACTAACCTCCTGCTACTACAACATAACTATATTTGCAACAAACCAGTCTTATAAAACACAACACTGTCTTGCATTAAAATAAAGTGGCTTGAACTCCCAAACCAGTTTACATACTCATCTAATCATTGCCCACAACCTACTGTACTCTCCAGAAAAAATGCCCAGCATTAGTCACCCACTAGAGACCTTTGCTCTAGCAATAAACTCTTACTATGTATCAGTAAGACATTCAATTCTACTGGAGACTTCCTCTATCCCTATTATGTGTCAAACCTCTGGAATGAAATCCCCACACAGTTACAGCAGACAGAAAACTTATAGTTTCAAAACTTTCCTTAAACAGCATGTATTCCAAAGAAGGCTCTGTTCTTCCTTCTCACCTAGCTAGCTTTATTCGGATTACTTTTCTCTACCTCTTACAGCCCACTTTGCTTCCCAACCATTTGTACCTTATCGCTCTTCCTCATACTGCACTAATTTCCTAAATGCTCTTCCTCTCACACCCCACCACTAACTACAATTCTTCCTCCTGTCCATTAATCTCCTTGCTCATTTCCATAATTTCTATTTTCATCTCTCTCATCCTCAATTTATAAGCCACATTACTATTTGTCTGTCTGATCTTTTTCACCCAGCTAGCACCCATACCTCATTTTTCTGCTTCTAGTGATGCACAGACCTGCTATTAACTTAACAAGGTACCTGCTCTGCTCTCTCTTGCACAGTACCAGACCTATTAAAGACCTTCTAAAGCTAACCACAACCTCTACAATATCTAAAAACCACTTGTATGTCCTGATTTTTTTTTCTTATTAAAATACCCTTCTGTTAATTTAAAATTTGTTGTACCAGGCGACCACACATCACCAGAATGCAACCCCCCCAACTCTTACTCATTACCCAGTACTCGCTAAACAAACAGAAATAATTAGTTTGTCATTAAGTAAAGCTACACACTCTTTTCTACCTTAGGGATCTTTCATTGCTATCTTTAAATGTCTTAAGTACTCGCACTACCCAGCATTTGTCCATTGCTACGGTCCATTAGCCTGTTCTCACGCTTGGCAATTACTTATCATTCCTCTCTCATGAAAACAGATCATTTTTCTTGTCACCACACAGCCCTGGCTCATGTCTAACCCTCTCCGTTCAACCTCGCTACACTCAGTCTCACTTCGCTCCCCTCCCGTACCCCATTCCTACCCACCCCTACTTTCCTCAAACTTATACTCTCACCAACTTTGTATAGCCACACCCAATACCTACTCACACAATTTCTCCACCCCAACTAAACTCCCTCCCACCTACTCCTCCCCATTCCACAATCACCAACCTACCTACTTTCAGCAGCTCACATCTGATATTTTCTCCCTTTATTCATTTTTGCCTTTTCCCTCCATCACACAACTTCCTCTAATCACCACTTTCACTCCAGTCATGTTTCTACATTACCTCATAAGGCCCTGCTCTTCTATTTCTCATTTTTAGCTTCCTTTCATGCTGAGATGAATTACCTGCAACCCTCCCCGACACGCACATAAACATCCCTTACCTAATAAAGACACTCCCCTACACTTCTTAATCTTTCCTTCTCTATTTAATATCTCCATTTCTCAACTCTTTAAACTCAGAATATTCACACCAACTCCTACCTCACACAAACTCAAATACAAATTTCTCAACCACTACAACTATCCTTCCAAACCCTGCCCATTATCAACCCTTCTACTTGATGAGGACATCCACCCCAATCCAAGCCCTCCCACCTCCACTAAACTTTCACTCACTCTTCTGCAATCTCCTCCCACCCACTCTGCTACTAAACATGTCACTATCTACTCAATAAACTTGCAAAGTCTTCTAAAAAATTAGAGTTTCATTCTTTGATGGCCCATTACTCTCCACATATCTTAACCCTATCAGAAATATGGTTAAAAGTCCATATCTCCAACACTGAAATCTTATCCCCCAACACATCTACCATCTAAGACAGCAATGCCAAATAAAGGAGTAGCAATAATGTACTCAGGGAAACTCAACTTATCTCCCCCACCAACAGATATTCCAAATTTCCACTCAGCCGAGCTACTTATTCTAAACTGTCACCTAAACTCACAAAAGAAATTTGCCTCTGCAGCCATCTATATTCCACCTAGAAATAACACTATTCTTGAACCTATCCCTCTGCTGGATTTCTCTCCACATCTCCCACAAAACAATTATCCTCGGTGACGCCAACACTGATTGGCAAAAACATCAACCTTCTTCCAGGACATTAACATAAATCTCCACGGCTACAACCAGCTCATTACAACACCCACTTGCCATAATAAAAATAATAGTTCCAACCATTGGCTGGATCCTTACCTCCTATCCAAACCTATACCAAAACCCAGGCAAACTCCCTGACTCCCTGAGTGACCACTTCCCCATCTTTGCACATAGACACTCACTACATTTATCCAAGGACCATCTTTACACAGACTGCCGTAACTTCTCCTCTTTCGATGCCCAAACATTCAATAATAGGCTCACATCTATAAACTGGCCCAGACTCAAAAGCCTTCCTCTCAAGGACGCAGTTCTAGATTTCAACCATACTTTTCTTGATATCCTTAACATCCTAGCTCCACTAAGGAAAGTTTCGATTAAAACAACCCAAACCCCTTGGCTCTTAAAGGACATCCTCACACTTATGAAAAATCAGGATAGCACCCAGAGACTTTGGCAAAAAAACTAAATCTATTCTGGTACTCCAAAAATATAAAGAGCTCAGAAATCTCACAAAAAAGCATTTAAAAAAAAATTCAACTACAAGGCCCAATTCACCCACAACTCTAACCCTAAAAAATTCTGGCCCACCAGTAACAAGACCATACACCCTGGAAGGCCCACTATCCCAAACCCCTATCCCAGCAATACTCCTCAAGAAACCGCCACTCTACTAAACTGATATTTCATTGAATCTATTCACAAACTAACTCAAACAGACCAAAGTAAAAATCTACCAACCCTAAAAACCACAAATGCCACCCTTTTTTCTCTAAATCCTGTCCTCACTGCTTACATTAAATCTCTTCTACTAAAATTAAAACCATGATCCCCCTCTGCTGATACCCCCCCCTCATTCTTAAACTCACCTCACTTGATAGCTCACCCAGTCTCTATACTCATAAATAGGCCAATCCAGGAATCTACTGTCCCTGACATCTGGAAATCTTTCTACATCATACACTTACACAAAGGAGGTAACGCCACCGAGCCATCAAATTATAGACCCATAGCCATTCCCTTGCCACTCTCTATAATTCTAGAAAAATGCATACACTAAGCTTCTGAACTAATTGACAAAAACCTTCTGACCCTTACTCAACATGGCTTCAGGCCAAACCATAGCACATCCACCGCCCTTCCTGTCTTTTACACATACTGTCAAAGAGACCAGAGACAAAAACCTACTGGTGTCATGTCTTTTCTTTGACCTCTCAAAAGCTTTTGACACCGTCTCTCACTCTAAACTACTAAATAGACTAGCTGATCTCAACCTCTCCTCCTCTGCTATTCTCTGGTTCTCCAACTACCTTTCATATAGACTACAGTTAGTCAGATGACTTTCTACTTGCTCCCCTTTCTTACCCATCCAGACCAGCATCCCCCAGGGCTCTATTCTGGGACCTCTTCTTTTTAAGAGCTTCACAAACAACTCCCACTCTTCCAATACCACCTTCCTCCCTGATACAACACACACATGATTCTAATCTTCTCTCTTGCTCTGATGACATCCCTCACCTCCACTGTTCACTCAAAACACTTTTTACAACAGTGGCTAACTAATAACCAAGTCATCCTAACCTCCCCCCACTCCCTAATTCTTTCACACCATAAAATCACCTTTTCCATCTCATCACAAAATACACTTATTAAAGCAGATTCTCTCACTAAACTTCAGGGTATCATAATTGATTGCCAGTTAAAATTTGACTTCCATATTCAACACCGTATTAAAAAGACAAATCAAAAAATGGTCTACTCTACAGAAACAAAAAATTCCTTGCCTCTAATTCCAAATCCTCTCTTGCTCAGGCTTTCCTCCTACATTGTCTTCTATACAGCTCTCCTATATTCAGATCTCCACAATCTACCTTAATAACCAAAGTGTAACAAAGAACATTGCTTGTTTTGCCAGTAATCATCCATATAAATCCCATAACTGCCTTGCCTTAAAACAGGTTCAATGGCTTGAGTTCCCCCAGTTTTTTCTTCTTACCCAGCTGCAGTTCACTCGCACCTTACTAAACAAACCCACAGCATGCCCTGCACTCTCCTCTCTCACATCCCTCTACTCCCACTCTCGAACTCTACACAGCTTAGATCAACACTTTAATGTTTATAAAACAAAAACACTGGTAAATTTCTTCATAAAAGCAGTGTCTCAAGCATGTAACAACTTCCTACCAAATATCCGTAACCAACTGTGCAACCAGTTTCAAAACTGGACTTAAAAACTACCTTAGTTCTAGCTCCTGCCCATGCCAGGACCCCACTTAATATCCCCACCCTCACCTCTCTATACTACTCATTACTATTAATCTATCAGCCTTCCAAGACTTATACTCACTGTAACTATAAAACTATTCATGCTTTTATTACCTATCCATCTCTGACTGTTGTAATTCTAGAATTTACTAGCACGTTGAAGGTTGTGCGTCAGGGCTGGCAACTCAGCACGTAAAAAATCTACTGCCAATCATTAGCAGACCGGAGTTCCGCTGTAGCGACCCCTAACCTGGAAAAGCTGAAAGGCACAACTAGCATGAACCAGACTTCTGTATATCACTCAGTACTTTACTTCTGTATTTATTTTGTTCATCTTAACAACTGTTACTGTAAATATGTGCAATGATATAACTATGTAATTCTTCTTGCTTTTAAATTCTTTTTGTTCTTGCCTATGAATGTATGATACATTTCTTGCAATATTTGTGTTCTTTGGATGTATGTTCATTACTGTTCTGTATACTTTTTTTCTACTGGAGATTTTCTCCTTGGGTCTCCATTGAAAACGGACCTCTGGCTCAGCTGGACTAACCCGGTTAACTTCTTCTTCTTTCGGCTTTTCCCAGTTAGGGGTCGCCACAGCGGACCACATGTCCGCTCATGATTGGCAGTGGAGTTTTACGGTGTCGAGTTGCCAGCCCGGCGCCCAACCTTCCACGGAAGATGCACACATGCACACACACACACACACACACACACACACACACACACACACACACACACACACACACACACCTAGGGCCAATTTGGAGTGTCCAATTCACCTACAGCATGTCTTTGGGATGTGGGAGGAAACCGGAGCACCCAGAGGAAACCCACGCGACCACAGGGAGGACATGCAGACTCCGCACAGAAGGCACCCCAGCCGAGGATCGAACCGGAGAACCTCTTGCTGTGAGGCAACAATGCTAACCACTGCACCACCATGGCCTCCGGTTAACAAATGACAAACAATTACTATCCTCAAAAACAACCCAATTTGATCTTTTCCATGCAGCCATCATGTTATAAATGCATTTACTGTTGCTGTATTTTTCTTTTCAATAATTAACCAATTTATGTTAATTTCTCACTTCTTTGTGTTAAAATGCTACATACATACAAGAAGTATTTTAAAATTATGTAAATAAGCTCATATACTGTTGTGTTTACCCTGTATAAATGTGCATCATGCATAATATATATGTGGAGGTCTTCTCCCCAGCCCTTCACTGAAAATGGGTTTTACCCAGTCTGACCTTTCCTGGTAAAGACAAAAACAAAAAAGAATGACTTAAGTACACAATATTGTTGTATTGTTTAAGCTTCCTTGAATTTTCTTTTTACCCATTTTTCTTTAAGCCTTATGGGCTATCCGTGCTCATTTATTTATTTATTTTTACCCAAGTCCAAGTGTTGGGTGGGCTACTTAGCTACAACAGATCTTTATTTCAGAGTGTGATGTCTTAAGTCCTTTGCTTACATGTAAAGCTATGTTCCTATTTGTACAGCTCCTGGTTCCCTCTCCTCCTATTTCTTTGCACAGATTTCTCTGCTTTATCTTAATCTGCGTATTCTCCATTGGCATTCTACCTTCTCCTTATGGTGTTAGGCCCTACCTCATTTTTTGAGCCCCCTCCCTCCACTCATCTGCACTATCACAACTGAATTCCATCATTTTCTTCCAGCTATCATTTTTATATTTTACTTACTGGCAACCATTTTTAACCTTATTAGAAACTCGTAACAAATTTAGCACTCCACCTTATTACCCTAGCAATTTTCCATGTTACATGTTCATCAATGTACTGCTTCCTTTCAACAGTATTTACAATTTAGTGTCAAGGTAAGTATTTTTATCAACAAATTACTTGTCCATCTTTTTTTTTTTCCTGATCTCTTCTATCTGTTTTCTGTGTAGTAGGCCTTCCTACTTTCCAGTTGCCTCATATTCCTGGCTCACCGAGCTTGGCCAATCCACACTATTACAGCTACATACTATTATTTTCAGCTGTCCACTGGCAGTCTGCCTCCTCCCTCTCAATTCAGGCAGAAAATCAGTCTTTTTTATGGCACTAACAGTCCAGTCCTTCAAAGTTTTCAGGAATTCCCACTATTTTAACATTTATTTGGCAGGCTTTATCTTTTGCATCCACTGTTTCATGTTTCAGACATTCTAGCCATTCATCTGACCCTTCTGAACATGCTTTGAATTCCTTATTTTCAGAAATCGTGTCAAGGATCACCTCTGTATGACCATTTGGGCTGCAAATAACTTCCGCCAGCTCTTCTCCTATAGCATGCTCCACAAACAGCAGCTACCCTTTTCTTTTCCTCATTGTATTCCCCTTCTTACTTTATGGTGACATTCACTTTCAGGGGTGTTTTTTTTTTTATTTGCTTTGACGCTTGTTAATTAACAGCGCTTTTTAATTCCCAGAACCACTACTTTTCTTTGTGGAGCTCTGCAGTTTTGATGTACCTCAGTGAGATACCATACTGGAAGTCTGTATTCTAATTAGTTTTGATCAGTTTAGGAGCTTTGTTTTATGCAGGAAAGTTAATTTTTTATGGGGTTTGCACATGCATTTTTATGCTTGCAGTTGTGGCATAGTTCTGTAGGCAGCTAATCCTACCTGCACTTTATCAACACAAGGTTGAAGGTCTATATGTACACAGACAACCATTCTTCTGCATATAGCATGTACTAAGCTGGAAATTATTTTCTATTCTGTTGGAAACTGAGAGTGATGGTTTACACATAATAAAAACAGAAAAATAAAATACTACTTAAAAGACATAGCTTACAATATTTAGTATGTTACAGCCAAACTTAAAACCAACATTCAGTACTTACAGACAGCCACCATATAATGCTCTTTAATATCAGTATAGAACTATGCTCTAAAATCCCTAGAATCAGTCTTACCGTATAGCCATTTATGTCTTGGGCGTTCACTTCTGCACCATGTGCAACAAGGAGAGTGATAACTTGGGTGTACCCCTCTTTGGCAGCTAGCATTAATGGAGTCATTAACACACTGAAAGGAAAAGAGAAACAACAAAAGTCACTGCTATGTATCCATACTTCCTTCATTCTAAAATGAAAATATAGAAACAAATATGTCAAAGAACAAGATGATGTGGGATTGACTATGGACCTGGGCATTGCAGGACCCCAATAGTGGGAGTGAATGACAAATATCAACTCACCCACCGACACCCACTACAGGATAGATGTCATGCAGTTCATGAGTCTGGGACATCTGTTTTAAAAAAAGAAGTTATGTACTTACCATAACGTTCCATGCATGTTGTCCATCTCAAACTTTATTCTCACTGATGGGTCGGGATCTGATGTGTCGGATCCGTCTCAGCCTTTACAAAAGCTCAAGGACTTCAGCAAAGCTTGTAGGTCTCAATCCCTACCCATAATGCAGTTCCTCAACTTCCTCAGATCTTGTTTGCTCACCTAGAAATCATAAGAAGAGCAGCAACTGTCTATCATAAGAAAAGTGTATACAGTTGTAATTCTTAAGGGTCAAAGTTAGCATTTCTGAGGATAAGCAGGTCCAAAATGTAGTGTCCACTTGGTCTCCCAGGAGACCTGGAAGGGGGCATGGATGGTGGGTTTTGAGAAAGAAGTTTTGTACTCACCATAACGTTACATGTTTGTTGTCCTTCATCTCCCCTTCCTTCTTGCTGTTTGGGTTCGGACCCGATACTTGGCTCCGACTCGGCTGTATACTATAGCTCGAGAGCTTTTACTGGCTCGAGGCTAGCCCCTATCCCAACATACCTAGCAATTGTTACCCAGATCTCGTTTGTGATAATCCAGCACTAGACTATGCAGGAAGAAAAATTTAATCTATATTTACATATAAGAGAACACCTGTATATAAAGGTGTAAGCAATCAGCAAGAGAAAGAAGGGGAGAATAGGACTAGGTACAAAGGAAACCCAGCCAGTGTAGTCAATAAAAGGAATTCCTCTCAATCTTGCATGAAGGGGGAAGGAGGGCGAGACGCAAGAAGGAAGATGAGATGAAGGACAACAAACTTGGAATGTTATGGTGAGTACATAACTTCTTTATGTTATGTTGTCCCTATCTCGCCTTCGTTCTTGCTGTTTTGGACCACGTCCCTAGCACCAGTCTCTTGAGTGGCTCACTGGAAAAAAATCTTCAGGATCGTAGAGCCAAAGGATGCCCTCTCTGTTCCAGGAGGCCACATCTACTTTGTAATGAGTGATAAAGGTATGAGGATTAGCCCATGTCGCTGCCGCACAGATCGAATCCAGCAGCAGTCTGGCTTGAAAAGCAATAGAGGTAGCCAAGGCCCTAGTTGAGTGTCCTTTAATTTTCCCTGGAAGTTTTTTATTGCACAAATCATAGATGCAGATTACTGTATCTGAAAGCCACTTAGATAAAGTCACTTTTGAAAGTGAGCAACCTTTCTTGTTCTCTGCAAAGGACATGAACAATTGGTCAGATTTTCTGAAGTCCTTGGTCCTGTAAAACGTAACTGTCTATGAATGTCCAGTTGATGGAGCTTATACTCTTGCCTTGTTGCCATGATTGGGGAAGAATACCGGAAGCTCTATGGATTGATTAAAATTGTAGTCTGAGCACACCTTGGGTAAGAAAGAGGGGTTAGTTCTAAGATAAACTATCTTTGTGGAAAATCAAGTACAGGGGATGAAAAGATGAGGCCTGTAATTCTGAAACCTTACTAGCTGAGGTAATGGGGGTTAAGAAAAAGGTCTTCTATGACAGAAATTTCAATGGACAAGAAGCAGGTGGCTCAAAGGAGGGGAAGAATCAGAGCCTCTAACACTAAATTTAGATCTTGGGGGGGGTCCTCTTATTGGAGGTCTTAAAAGAGTAGCACCTCTTAAGAATGCTTTACATAGCCTATGGGACATAATGTTGGAGCCCATTTCTCCCACATGGAAATCAGAAATGGCAGCCAACTGAACCCAGATAGGAGCTGCTGCTGCTCCTTGCTCAAAGGTCTCAGTAAAAAATTCGAGACTCTTTGAAATGGGTGCAGTAAAGGGATCAATCTCGTTTTTGACTGCCCAACAAGAGAACCTCTTCCATTTACTAGCATAAAGTTTCCTTGTAGTGGGCTTATGGGAGGAAATCAAAATGTGTTGAATTGCCGTAGAAACATCAGGAAGCCTGGCTAAGACCGGAAGCGGAGAAATCAAGCAGTCAGCTTGAGAGTTTAAATGGAGGGATGGAGATTACCCGACTGATGCATCAGGAGATCTGGAACTGGGTCCAGGATCCAAGAGTCCCCCTGCAGATGAGGCCAAAGGAATGGGCACCATATCTGACGAGGCCAGTAAGGGGCAACCCTAAAACTGTGCTTTCTAAAGAACATTGGGGATCAGGGGAAATGGTAGAAAGGTGCAAAGCAGTCCCGGGGGCCAATCGTGAACAACTGCGTCCCTGTGGGACTGTCCCATTGGTGGGATCAGGGCAAAGTAACTGCTGCATTTGTTGTTGAGGGGGGTGGCAAAAAGATTGCAGCATGGTTGGCCCCATTTGCAAAAAATCAAGTCCAGAACCTCCTGTTTCGGGGACCACTTATGAGGCATCAGAATAGCCATGCTGAGCTTGTCCGCTACCACACTGGCTTTCCCTGGGATGTGCATTGCAACCACAAAGCGTTAGGAAGACATTGCCCATTGCCATACTCATAGAGCCTCTCGACACAAGGGATAAGACCTGGTTCCGCCCTGTTTGTTGATGTACCATACCACTGACATATTGTCTGTCTGAATTGCTATAGTCCCTGTAGGTAGAGAGTCTTGAAGTGCTTGCAACACCAGAAGCACCGCTCTCATCTCTAGGACATTGATGTGCAAGTGGTACTCGTGTTCCTGCCAAGTCCCTTGAACAGTTTTGTCCCAGATAATGCCCCCCACATCCTATCTGGGAAGCATCCGTGGTCACTGTGGCTAAGTGGTGGGGGCGGTTAGAAACGGTCTGCCCATTGACACCAGAGGGGAGTGAAGCCACCATGCAAAGTCCTTCTTGCAAGACTCTGTGATCTAAATCTGATGTGACATAGGTAAATCCTAAAAAGACCACTGAAAAAAAGGAGCCACTGCAGAATTCTCATGTGGAAGTGCACCATAAGGACCAAAGTAATTGCTGCAGCCATCAAATCCAAAACCTTGAGGACAAACCTTGCTGGACTCTCATTTGCCATGAGGACTGAAACTTGATGACGAATGGTTAACACCCTTTCTTGAGGCAGTTTTGCTATTATGGCCCTTGTGTCTAAATCTGCCCCTATAAATGCAATATACTGACAAGGCAACAAGGCAGACTTTTTGCAGTTTATGGTGATGCCTAGTTGTGTACAAGTGTGAATAGTGGAGTACCATGCCTCAATCAGTTGATGCTTGGTGGTGGCATGAGGAGCCAGTCATCTAGATATGGAAACACTCGGAATCCTAGATGCCTCAGGTGAGCCGTAACTACTGCCATGCATTTGGTGAACACCCTGGGGGCTGTGGTGAGACCAAAGAGCAGAGCTCTGAACTGGTAATGACTGGCTCCCAGCTGAAAGCTTAGATACCTCCTGGATCGAAGTGCAGATACCTCCTGGATTGCCTGTCCATTTTTATGTCATAGTACGCATCCTGGAGATCGCTAGAGCACATCCAGTTGTCCTGACCCAAAAAAAGGGAAGAATGGACTGCAGTGTTACCATCCAGAACTTTTTCTTGACTGATTTGTTCAGTTTGCTGAGATGTAAAACGGGCCTCCAGTCCCCTGTCCTTTTTGGAACTAAAAAGAACCTTGGGTAAGTTTTGGATTCAATTTGGTCTGCAGGGACTTTTTGGATGGCTCTTTTTTCTAGCAACCTTTGAACTTCTAGGTTTGCGTGATCCCGAAGACTGGGTGGAACATCTGGGATTGACTGTTTTCCTGTAAGGGGTGGTTGGGAGAAGGGAATTTTGTAACCCCTGGATATGATCGATAGTACCCATGTATTCTCTGTGATTGTTTGCCAGGCTTTAGGGTACAAGGATAATCTGCCCCCAACTGCCTCCAGAGGCGGACAGTCGGGCCTCCATTCCGGAGCGCTGGAAAGGCCTGCCAGAGAAAGTCTCTGCTGGCCTGATTCTGCGGACCCCCCACCACCACCACAAAATCAGCATCTCTCATTATTTCCCCCTCTGCCCCTAGGGGAAAAATCTTAACCTGTGTCAGACGAAACTCCCTGAGACTTCCAGAACTACATCTTCCCACTCTTCTGACCTTCGGGGTACGGACTAGAGGGAGCAGAAAAACATACTCCCATGGCAGAGAGAGTTTTGCTATCCCGTTCACACCTGGTAAGAGTCTCTTTTACCTGAGGCCTGAACAGAGACGAGCCATCAAAAGGGCTGTTGGTAAAGGAGGACTTTAAGGGCTCCACAAATTGACAAAGGCGCATCCAGCAGTGTCTACGTAAGGCAACTCCTGTACCTGCTGCCCTACTCACTCCATCTGCTGCGTAAGAGATCAGCCGCATGGAGGAGTTAACTACAGAAGTCAAGGTGGCAAGCTGTGAAGCCGCCTTGCCTGCAGCTCCTTCAGCTGTAGGATCCTGTAGGGTATTTCCCAACTCCTTCAGAAGATCCCTACGAAGGCATGTAAAGTGGGACAAATAATTCAGTGAGAACTAAGGGTAAAGGCCACTGAAGAAAACATACACTTCCCATACCTGTCCATAGTACAGGACTCTGTTCAGCAGATGCACAGAAGTGTCCATTAGTTCTTTCTTGGTGGCTGCTGCTACCACCATAGCATCAACAGGCACACCTTTTAATAGAAAAGGCGTATCTGGAGCAGTTATGAATTTATTGGGGCTCCTCAGAACTGGCTCCATAGTCTCTGGAGAGCTCCATGCCTTCTGACTCACTAGGGCAGGAGCGGGTCAAAAGGTGGAGACACCCAAGAGGTGGAGGGTCGGGAACCAAATGCATCCAGGTACACAGACTCATACTCAGAAGGGGCAAGGGATTTCCAGCCACCCTTCTGTCTAAGGATTTTCAGGATGCCTGAAAAGGAGACATCTTCAGAGGGGGACGGTGGTTCCCTTCTGAGTCTTCCAAGTCCGTGTCTGAAGTGAGAGACTCAGGGGAGTCCAAATGCGTCCTCCTGCATTTTCTCTTCTGAGGGACCTCCTCTGAGGGGTGCTCTGGGGAGGTTTCAGAAGAGGTGGGGTGGCCCAGTGTGGTGTCCTGGAGCATGGGTTCCCTACGCTTGGGGGGAGGGGAGGTTCTGAGGTGGACACCGGCACTGAAGGAGAAGGAGCCAATGGAGCAGAGGTTGGAGCAGTCTCAGAAGACAGCACACATCACCTCGAAGGCACTGCGTTCCTGGTCAGACAGAGTCCCCGGCTCCGAAGAGACCGGGGATCTCCTCCGAACAGAGGGTGATGGCTCAGAGGCTGATGTAGGAGCCAAGCTCACCTGTGCCAAAGCTCCAAGAGGGAGAGTGGGGTCGGACAAGGGTCCGATGCCACTTCCCCCTTGGAGTCAACGAGAGAGCATTGGCCCCCAGATCCCTCGATAGACAATGAGGAGATCGGAGCAGTAGTCGGAACAGAGAGACCGGTGGTAGTTGGAACCAACGGTTCCACCACAACGGCTTCCATGCACTCCGGCTCCGAACTCAAGGGAGTCAGAGGAGAAATCGATAATGGTGTGGGTTGGAGTGTGGGTTGGACTGTCAGCACCACTTCCTTCTGGGCTGGGCTGGATGATAATTTAGCTAATGCCGGTGTCTTCAGAAGCCTGTTCACAGTCTCCACATCATCATCTGAAAGACTCCTGGATGACAGAGAGGAATGGATGGAAGACCGATGACTGCCTGCCACAGATTGCAGAAGCAGAGACTGTGGAACAGATGCACTGGTTCCAAAGAGGGAGACCTGGTTCTCTTGTGAGTCCTGACTGGCTCCGAGACTACTGATGGAGCCACAGGAAAAAGAGCTTTGTTGGATCAACACTCAAAGTTTCCAGCAGTAGGGGGGTTTCATATGGGATAAGAATAAGATGACAAGAAATGATGTCATTCTGCAAGCTATCCCAGCAGTAATATTTGAGATGTTAATTTAAGAAGTCTCTTAGAGAGACAGCATTCTGTATTCCATCCAGGACCTGACCAGAACTAGATGATCCATTCACCACATCTGCCATGCTCTTAAGTTAACTAGGGTATAGGAATTCTCTTAGATTCAGTCAGGAATATAATGAAGCATAGTTTAGATGTTTTTCTTTATTTGAGACTGCCCTGCAATGTTGTTTTAAATATTTCCTGTGGTTTTGAACTCTGATGTCACTGTGAATATATACGGAGTGCTTTCTTGTTCTTTTATTACTTATTATTAAATACATTTAAACCTTTCATTGTGGCTGGTCTTTGTGAGACCTATTTAAGTTTTGAGAGTATTTATAGGTTCATAGGTTGGTACTGGGCTATCGGCCCTAGGGCCTATACAAGCTTAGCCATAACAATTCCCTGGCTATTTCTTCCCACATTTACTTCCCCGGACCTCTGTCTAGCAGGGTGACAGACACGATCCCCGGGGTGAATTTCTTATCTCCCATCCAATCGTCAAGGCTCCTTTTGAAGAGAGCCAAAGAGGCGCTCTGCTTGACATGTATGGGCAGTCTATTCCAGAGTCTGGGGAGTCTCTGGATCAGGAACCTATCCCCTCCAGCATGTTTTGTTTATTGTGATGACAAGGTTTAGATCCCTGGAGCGTGTGGCTCTGAGGGATTGAGATTTCTTTAAGTGTAGCATGTCCAACAGCTCTGGGTTTGACATGGCCTTGTATGTTGAGCAGAGATCGCCTCTGAGTAGACGATATGCGACAGAGTATAGCTGGAGTATTTTAAGGTGGTCAGCGTAGGGCATTTGCTTTAGACCAGTGATTCTTTTAGTGAGGTATTTCTGTGGCCTTTCCAGTTGTTGCAAATGTCTTGAGAGGTACATACCAAACGGGGAGTTGTTTTCTATAATAGGTCTAATGACGGATGAGTACAGTGGGACAATGACCTCCTTTTTTCTGGATGAAAAGCCCTTAGTGAGGAGGTGTGCCACATAGAAGGATTTCCTGACTGTTGTGGCAATGTGGTTATCGAAAGTGAGACCACTATCCACCTGTGTCCCTAAGTCTCTTATCACACTTTCGGTGTTTAGTGTACTGCCACCTATGTGGTAATTCACGGGTACATGTTTTTTTCCCCAACGGGGAGAATTATACATTTCTTGGCATTGAGCTTGAGCCCATGGCTCTGACACCAAGCATCTGTTTCTGCAGGGCCCTTTTGTAGACTATCCGCATCATTTGGGAATTCAATAATAGCTCCCAGTTTGCAGCCATCTGCAAACTTTGTTAGCCAGAGTCCCTTAGTGTTGGCCTGTACTTCAGAGAAGTAGATGCCAAATAAGAGCTGTCGCAGAACTGAACCCTGAGGTACTCCACTTGTCACTTGGAGTCTGCTAGTTTTACAGTGTGGATTCTGTCAGTAAGCCAGCTGGCAACCTATTGAGTGACGTAGGGATTAATGCCCAGCTTAGTAAGTCTATCTATGATTCCAGAGGGGGGATGGTGTCAAAGGCCTTCGCGAGGTCCAGATAGGCTGTGTGGGCCGCCTTACCCTCGTCCATGGCTCTGGAAACTAATTCGAAGAAGTCAACCAGGTTCAGCAGACAAGATCGGCCCTTAAACCCAAAATGGGTTGGGTCCAGTGTTTGAAGGTTGCCAATGTCTTTGTTTAAAAGTTCCATGATAATACATTCCATGGCTTTGCAGATCAGACTCGTCAGACTGATGGGGCAGTATGTCCCGGGATCCAAGGTGGATCCCCCCTTGTGGAGTGGGATAACTGTAGCTGTGTGCCACTCAGTGGACATGAAGCCTGAGGTGAGGTTATGATTAAACATGACACTTAGGTGAGGGGCCAGTTCATTTTGTAGTTCATGTAATACACAGCCCAGGATGTCATCTGGTCCCATGGATGCTGTATTCTTAGCTTTGGAGAGTGCGTTTTTTACCTGTGTGGCCATGAGTACCGGAATGTGCAATCTTCCAGTATTGAGATGGGCCGTTTAGGGGGTGAAGTTGGCACTGAGTTGATCTGCCAGGATATTGACAATATCCTTGGGATCAGTATATTTAATGACATTCTGTTGTAGCTCAGAGCAGATATGAGCATTGCCATTTAGATTCTTGACATAGTTATAGAATGCCTTGTGGTTGTCTTTGGAATCTTTGGCAATTTTATTTTCATAACTAGCTTTGGAGGATTTTCTGAGGGATCTCAGCTTCTAACTGAGGATGGTAAGGGAGTTTATTGCATACTGGGATTTTCCTCTTTTCTGGAACAGTTTCTTCCTTTTGTTGTAAAGTTTGTTTATGGCAGGGGACCACCAGATTGGCTTCCTTTTTTTGGAGGAGAGCATCTTGGTTCTATTTGGGATGGCACGATTCATGCATGAGTGGATGTGCTTGTACAGTGCCTTAGTGTAGGATTCAGCAGTCGAAACTTTCAGTTCCCGTCTGCATGGGTGTCATGAAGTTTATCACTTCTGACTTGAGTAGCATGAAGTTGGCTTTGGAGAAGTTTTTTATGGAGGTTTCCTTACTGGGGGGGTTGGGATGTGGATGTTAAGGGTGATTAGCTTATGGTCAGACCTGACCAACAAGGGGGTGACTATAGGTGTGGAGCATTGATTTCCCATGCTGGTAGTGACCAGGTCTAGGATACTGGAGCCCCTGGTGGGACTATGGATTAGTTGGATCCAGGGCATTGGAATTTATGAATTCCAAAAACCGTTGGGCAAAGGTGTTGGTACACAAGTAGTTTTCCCAGTTAATGGCAGGGTAGTTGAAATCACCCAGTATGAGGGTGTTTGGTTGTATCTTAATATTTTCCAGTATGTTTAGGAAGGTGTAGTGAGAATCTTGGGGCATGATGGGGATCTGTAGCAAGCTAAAATTTGGACTGCAGTCTTATCTAGTATTGGTTGCACCTGGAGAATTTCAGATGCACTGTGTTGGGCAACTAGCCTGCTGGTGTGAATATCCTTGGTGAATATGGACACTCCACCTTTAGTGTTTTGGTCCTGGTTCAGTGGCCGAAAAGTGTGGTAAGAGTTGTAGCCTGGTATTGCAGGGGTGCACTCTGGAGCCTTGAACTAGGTCTCCGTTACTGTACAGATATCGATGTTCTCCATTTTTAGGAGTGCCTCAAGAGAGTGCATTTTGAGGTTTAGACTTCTACCATTGAGTAGCATTACCTTCAGAATTTGCATGCTTGTACCTGTTACGGTGGTGGTTTTGTCCTTTGAACTTTGCCTAAAAAAGGCACTATAGGGGTGGCAGAGCCTTAGCCAGTAACCTGAATCCCAGGGGTGACAGGTGCAGACCATCTCTGGCAAAACATCAGGGTCTGTCGATCATGTCATCCCAGGCAGACAGATACTGGGCCCCCTTTGAATGACAACAGAAGCTTAGCGAATTGTTGAATTCAATCATTTTGCCCTTACACTGTGGTATCATTTTGGGTGAAGACAGGATGCTACTCAGGGCTAGAGTCTACCTGCCAGGGCCACATGATCCAAGAGTTCTTCCATGTCTCTTTTCATGTAGTCCAGGGAGGTACGTCTCAAGTCATACACTCCAACATGGACAATGATAGAGTCATATTTTTGCTTGTTGTGGAGTGACTTGAGTGCATGCGTTATGTGGCGGATGCTGGCACCCGACAGGCAGCTGACTGTAATTTTATCCTTGTTCAGCCTGGTGAGTGGGTCATCAGTGTGCCTGACTATAGAGTCACCTATGACTAAAGTGTTAGATAAGCTGTCTTGCCTTAGGGGCTGTTGCTAGGTGGCAAACTGGTGTTGTGAACTATGTGACACTTTGGTTGTGATTGGTGTTTGCTTGCATTTCAGCTTCGGAGGTCCTTGTTGCTTGGGCAGGTTACAGTTAAGGGCCTGCGCATATGTGGATTTAATGTTGTTATATGTGGGTGTTGGTGGTGTGGGTTTAGAAGGGCTGTGTGTTGCTTGAGGTGTAGTGCGGGTGTTAACCTTCTCCTCTTGATTGTCTAGCACAATCTTGGGTGGAGAGAGCTTTGCTTCCAGTTTGGCTATGTAAGTGCATCTCTCACAGGTTGTAGTGTTGGGTGGTAGGAGGAGAGGGTTGCCTGTGTACATGAGGAAATTGCTGCATTGCCCCAGTATGCCCAGATTTACCAGGTGGACAGGAGAAATCACTGGAAGCTGACCCTTGGACAGGCCTGGTTTGGTGCTTTTTTTTGTAAAGTACAGGAGCAGTTTTCCCTTACCTTAGCAAGATACTTTGCAGTTATAGGCTGTTTAGTGCCTATGATTAATTTCTCCTTATTAACAAGGAGAGTTGAGTGCTTGTATCAGTTTAAGGCTTCCTAGTGCTTTCCAGCAGGTATTAGAGCAAGTGCTAGTCACAGTGATGCTTAAATGTAAGAGGAAAAAAAATGGTTTATCCTAAACACTGCAGTGTGCACTAGATAAGTTAGATGTGAAAGTAGGTAACTTAAGTTTTAGTGGAGAGTCACTATTTTAAAACAGCAAGACAGATTGAAAGAGGGTGGTCACTTTTGTATTCTGGTACTATGGAATACAGTAGGATGACCAATAAATTTAAATAGTTGAAGGGGAGTGATTTCACAAAATGATAATTTTGTGCTTACTCACACAAGCCAGTGAAAGCAGAGAGGAAATGAGATATATGGTCAAATTGGCAGGCAACTAGAAAGAGTGGTATTTAAGAACACGACAGTAAGTGGGTGGTGACACACTGTGGGCCACTCCTAATAGCCTTGCTCTTCATCAAATTACCCTTTGTATTAATATCAATATTACACAGTAAGTTTGAGCACCCTTTGTTAAGGGCCTTAGAGTAGCAGATAAGAGTTGGCTGGTGCAGTGATAACTACCTTATAGTCTGGGCAAAAGGGGGGCATAGCTAGTAAACCTGTGCGCCAGCCTTTCCCAGGTGTGTGTGTGTGTGTGTGTGTGTGTGTGTGTGTGTGTGTGTGTGTGTGTGTGTGTGTGTCATCTACTTGGGCAGAGACACAAAGCACTGGTTGGACAGAAAGGGTGCTGGAAGTCTTAGCTTGTAAATTCAGCTGAAATATCAATTCTGTCTGTGCCAGTGGGGAGTCTTATTGGGGATCTGGAGAAAGAGGGAGAAACCAACCCTTGACTGACTGTGGTCTCTGTGTGCTCTTAAGGGAAGCTGTACTTGATGCAGGGAGCTGCATCTGGAAATACTGTACCTGTCATCCTCCCAGTGTACGTCCCCCACTGTTGCCAGTGGTGAGGATTGAGGCTCCTTGATCACCAGTCCAGAGGTGAGGCGTCACAAGTGGATGGGTAGATCAATGTCTTTCCTGGAGTATAGGGGAACAGAGCTAGAATCATTTCTTAATTGCTGCAAAGCCATAACCTCATCTTTGTCTAAATTATGGAAGGTATTATTTGATTCTTTGATAGCAACCATTTCCTTTTCACACATTTTAACAGAAGTACCAACCATAGAAGGGAACTGAAGATTATACAAACTGGAACGCTTCAATGGGTTAACTATGGAGTCACCATAATTCGAAAATGCGAGTTTAATGTGGCACTCTGCAGCAATTAAGAAATTATTCTAGCCTAGCAATACGCCCAGCTGACAAAGGTGGGGCGACTGTCGTATTAGAGTCGATGCTTTATGTCAACAGTATGCAAGAGATGTTGACTGATACCACTACCTATATGGTTACAATGTGGCTGGCAGTTAATTCAGTCATGAAGAAAGTACGAATACTTGCATCTTTCCCAAACAGAATACCATGAATTAAGCAAAAGCTCCTTATCTACGACTGTCAAGTAACTGCTACACTGCCTAAGGACACTAGGTGCTATCAGACTGGCAGAGATGGCAAACATGCAAGGCTGAAACTTCCATTACAGTCTAGAGATTTGGAAAGTTGAAGATTTACAAATTAAATAATTATTGTAAGGAGACTTCCAGACAGCAAGTGTCGAAACATACAAATGGTTCCTAGGTATAGACAATATTTTTCTTGTTACCCTGTTAATGCTATTCATTATAAACCCAACTTTAATTTGTGCCAGGGTCATGGCTGGAAAGGGTCACAGAACAACCCATCCACCAGATGAACAAAAACAGAAATTTGAAATAAAAACATTAGCCTGATGTTCAAGTTACTCTGCCCATATTATGAACTAATACAGACATAAATCTGACCGTTGGCAGCACCACTGATGAAGACAGTAACAAGAGAAACAATTGAAGGATGCAATAGTTAGTTACAGAGATGTGGGTAGTTTCAGACTGCAAACATCTTCTATATATTCCTGATGAGACTTCCTATTTCTATTCCTTTTTACAAACTCTGAAAGAGCAATGTCTTCTCAACAGCTCAGACAAAGACAGACCAAGACTTCAATAAATTCAAGACTGGCACTGTATGTACTCAATTCTACCACAGAACTTTCAGTGTCACTAATAAAACTCAATACTATTTAAGGGTGAATAAAAAAATCAGAGACTTATGACAGTACACCATATACAACACTTTATTCAAGGAGCACACAGTGCATAAACAATCTGCAACTGAGATCCAATCTGCATTACAGTTTTTGTGACACAGTATGAAATTCACAACTCACAATATCATTTATGTCCTGCCTATAACCAATCTGGTTAAACCAGACAAATAAAAAGAATGAGGTGAATTTCTCAGTTATCTGTAAACTGCAAACAGATACAGTACAAAATGAACACAACTGTAATTGGTAAGTTAACAAACCTTACTTGGGTAAGCCCAGTTATCGTATTTTAAACTAAAAGTGCTGTGTCAAATTTTAAGAATACCTATTTATTTTGTAATCGTATCACCATTACCTATATTTTTTGTAGAACAGTGTGCTTGTACAAATAACATTTAGCAGTAATCTGGCAAGCTAAACTTTAGCAGCAATCTGGCAAGCTAAACTTTTCTTACTTGTAATATTTTAGGTTTATACGACCAATAATATAAAGTATGGCAACAAGTAAAGTAATCAAAATAGATATCAAAGATGGTTAATTTAAAGAAGCAATCTGATTCTTAAATCCGTTAACATGTTCTTTCCTGTGTATTTATGGCTCCTTTTTCCTACAGGAAACAGTTAATCAATTTCCTGAAAAAAAAAAGAAAAGCTGAAACAGTCTGCATCACAGCTTTGGGCAAATAAGCATCATATGGCAAATTATGATAAACAAACGTCAGCAAAGAGGAACTACACCCATAGCTAAGCATGACAAATTTCCACACACCACGAAAGTCTAAATCATTCCGGTCTCTTTGATTTTACAATTAATTTCCACTGTAAATTATCACTAACTATCCATATGGCATACATTACTGTACAGGAGAGTACGCATTTATTTTTCCTGAACTTTGAAAACAAATATTTACTGCAATACTTCAATATTGAAAGTATTTAGGAAATGCCAGAAGTTTATTTGTATTAAAAAATTAATTAAATGAAGCATCAAAATTTGCCACCAGAGTTCAGAAAAACTGGTGTAACTTCTAATTCTACAGGCATACACCAATATGATAAACCACAGACCATGAGAATTGCTACTACATTTTTTTAAATTTTCCTTCTTTATACTTTTATGGGTGACTGTAAACGCTCACAGTAGAATTTTTTTATACAAATATTTGAGAGACCTCAGATTAATGTAGATACAGATGCATTTTAGGTCAGCTACTTAACCATAAGTATGTATTTTAAACAAAGAAAATCAAAATGCAGTCATCCAACTTTATGCAGAGTCTAAGGAACTTATTATCAGCCATTTATATGAGCTTAGTGCAAACCCCTAAGCTACTCTGCAAAGAAAAAGTCAGTTTTTAAAGATCTACATTTAAATACTGAAAGGTCACTGGTAAAAACAATCAATAAAAACAAACAGTAATAAGAAAAAGAACTAATAACATCTATTTAACCTACATTTGTAACAAGTCACTATGATGAAGTGGAAAACAATAACATACAAGATATAAAAGTACAGTTTTGTACCTACCATAAATGTAGATGTTCGAAGATCCACATTGCTGCAGTCATAACCTGTGGGTAGTCCGCTGTCCTCGGTCGGCCCGAATACCAAAGTGTTAGACTGGCGTCGGTCATGGTCGCTCAGATCTGACGTCAGTACGCCGTGGTATTAAAGCGCATGACCGACGTCATATCCTCAGTCTTTCTTGCCCCAGATGTCAGAAGGCCCTAAAAATATAGGCCATAGCCAAAAACAGAAAACCTCCAAAACCCATGTACAAACAATATTTACAACCCAAAACACACAGCCACTCCAAACTACAGAGGGGAAGGAGGGAGGGTAAATTGGACTGCAGCAATGTGGATCTTCGAACATCTACATTTATGGTAGGTACAAAACTGTACTATGTTCTTCATTTCACATTGCTGCAGTCATAACCTGTGGGTAGAATCCCAAAGCAAAGGTAAAGGGAGGTTGGCAAAATCATAAAGCATTGGGAGCTGCTAACATGCCCTGTAAAACTGCAGTGGCAAACCCAGCCCTAGATTTGGAATAAAGAGGGAGATGGTAATGTTTAGAAAAAGTGTGCACTGAACTCCAAGAAGCTGCTTCCAAAATATCTTTAGTAGCTACACCCCTTAAAAAAGCAGTAGAAGTGGCAGTAGCCCTAGTGGAATGAGGTCTGATTCCAGCCGGAATCTCCTTACCATGATGAGAATAACAAAAGCAATACAATGGCCAATCCACTTAGAAATAGTTTGTTTTGAAACAGGTTTCCCCTGAGAGCCCAAAGCAAAAGAAACAAACAACTGTTGAGACTGTCTGAACCCTTTAGTTCTGCTCAAATAATAACGCAACTGCCTGTGAATATCCAAAGTGTGCAAAATTTTCTCCCCTTTATTTTGGGGATCAGCATAAAATGTAGGCAAATGAATAGATTGGTTCAAGGCCACATTTGAAACCACTTTAGGCATAAAAGTAGGGTTAGTACGCAGGGATACCCTATCCTTATGAAAAATCAGGAAGGGTTCAACTGCCATTAGAGCCTGTAATTCAGATACCCTTCTAGCAGACGTAATGGCCAACAAAAAAGCAGTCTTCCAAGACAAAAACTTCAACTCAGATGTGGCTGCAGGTTCAAAAGGAGGTAAAGTGAGTTTTTCCAACACAAAATTGAGATCCCAGGAAGGAGTAGGAGCTCTACTGGGGTCTTATGTTCTTTGCCCCTCTAAGAAATTGCTTAAACAAAGGATGAGAGAATAATGGTGGGTCACAGTCATAGTGAGCAGAAATGGCTGCAGCATGAACTTTTACAGAGGAGAAAGACAAACCCTTGTCTAATAATTCTGTAAGATACTGAAGTGAAACACTCAAATTAGGCCCTGAAACATCAAAGCTCTTTGCTTTGCTCCAAATAAAAAATCTCCTCCATTTATCAGCATAAACTTTCCTTGTACTAGGCCTTCTGGCCTCCAAAATGACAATCAAAACTTGTTGAGGAAGCTGCGACCCTCCAGGTTCTAGAGCAGAATATGCCAGGCTGTCAGATGCAGGGACTGTATCCTGACATTGAGGAAATGATTGCCTGCCTGGGACAAAAGGTGTGGAATTGATGGCAAAGGCCAAGGAGGCTCCCGTACTAAACTCCTCAGCAGAGGGTACCAGTGCTGCCGTGGCCAATCTGGAGCTATTAGAATCATGGAGGGCTTGTCCTGTCTGACCTTCAAGAGCACCTTGGGAAGGAGAGGCAGAGGAGGAAAGGCATAGACGTGAAGATTGTTCCAACTGAATGATACAGCATCCACTTTCCAAGCTTTTGGATGAAACATCTTTGTGCAAAACTTTGGCAACTGGAAATTTAGTGGGGAAGCGAACAGATCTATGTCTGGAGTCCCCCAAATCACAGTCAACTGTCGAAATACATGAGGATCCAATTTCCACTCGTGGGGATCCACCATCTGTCTGTTCAAAACATCCGCTAAGGAGTTCTGTGCTCCTGGCAGAAACCTTGCCTGAAGAGTGAGGTGCAAACTGAGTGCAGTCTCCCACAAAATCATAGCTTGCCTGCAAAGAGGGTACGAATGGGTTCCCCCTTGCTTGTTGATGTACCACATGACAGTTGTGTTGTCTGTTCGAATCAACACTTGTCCTGGGTGAAGTAGATCCTTGAAAGCCATCAATGCAAATTGGACTGCTAACATCTCCTTCAAGTTGATATGCAAATGTTGAAGTCTGGCAGGCCACGTGTCTTGAACCCATTTTCCATTGAGGTGTGCTCCCCAAGCCTTGTCTGAGGCATCTGTCGTTAAGATCTGACTCGCCTCTGGTCGGGTCACAGAGAGTCCCTTGTTTAGGTGACATTCCTGAGCCCACCACAAAAATTCCTTTTGAATGCAAGGTATTATCTGAATGACAGTGTCCAAATCGTGGCAGTGTTGAGTCCATACACTGTTGAGATACCATTGTAGCTTCCTCATATGCAGTTTGGCATTGGGAAGCACCAGAATACAAGATGCCATGAACCCCAAGGCTTGAAGGACTGTCCTTGCAGTCAGCCTGGACCGTAGAGACAATTGTTGGAAGTAAAGTGTAAGATTTCTTTGCTTGTCCGGGGTCAAAAAGCCATCTGAGAGGCTGTATTCAGTCTCACACCCAGAAAGCACATTTCCTGAGAGGGTACTAGACTGGACTTTGTTTCGTTCACAGAATACCCTAGGCACCTTAACACTGCCATAACATACTGTAGATGGTGAAGTAGCTTGTCTTTGTCTTGAGCAAGAATCAGGCAATCGTCCAAATAAGGATAAATTTGTATTCCTCTTAACCTTAAGAAGGCTATCACCGAGCCAGAACCTTTGTGAACACCCTGGGCAGTAGATAAGCCAAAGGGCAATGCAGAGAACTGATAAAGTAAAGTCCCAGCCCGAAAACGCAGGAATCTCCTGCAACTGGGCCTGATAGGAATATGAAGATAAGCCTCTTTGAGATCCAGAGTTACCATCCAGTGATCTTTGCCCAACAGAGGCAGAAGTTGTTGCAAAGTCAACATTTTGAATTTTGGAATGTCCAGGTATGTGTTGAGGATAGATAAATCCAAAATTGGCCTCCAAGTGTTTCCTTTCTTTGGTACAAGAAACAGGCGAGAATAAAATTTTAGGCCCACTTCTGACAGAGGGACCTGCTGTATAGCCCCCATTTGAAGAAGTAAAGAAATCTGTTTGTGAGCTTCCACCCTTTGCTGAGGAGGAACGTCTGGCATGCCTTTGAAAGGAGGCAATGTGTGGAAATAAAACTTGTAGCCTCGGTCTATAATGTCCAACACCCATTTGTCCTGGGTGACTAAAAGCCAATTTTGCCTGAAAAGTGCCAACTTTCCTCCCAGAGGAGCTGCCAGACAGGAAGGATCTGGCAGCTGAAGATGCAGGTCATTGGGTCTGTTTACGAAAGGACTGGCCCCTGCCCTCACCTGTAGATTGTGCAGGGGAACTCCACGTTCTAGGCCTGAAAGAACCCTGAGCTCTGCCCCTACCACGTCTAGATCTGCCCCTAGACTGTAAATCAGAAGGGTAAGCCCATCCCTTAGTAGGCCAATTTCTGCTAAACTTAGGGGGCTGCCCCTGCAAAAAATCCTTAACAGTCTGCATAGACTTAGCTTTGTCTTTCATTTTCTTCAAGACTGACTCCACAGGAGAACCAAACAAAACTTCAGACTGAAGAGGAGCATCTAAAATCCGAGCTTTAACATGCTCTGACAAGTTCTGATCCTTAAGCCAGACGTGCCTACAAATAACTGATCCAGTGGCAGCCGCCCTGGAAGAAGCCTGCAAAGCATCGAAACCACACTGCAAAGAATGCTTACCCACCTGATCAGAGGCATGAACCAAATCCTGTAATTCCTTACACTCTATGCCCTCTGCCAAAGCATCTACCTTAGACTTTGACTGAGTAAGGAGAAAATTCTGGTACTTCAGCATATGAAACTGGCAATTCAAAGCCCTCATTGCTAGAGTGGAAGAGGTATACACTTTTTTACCCCACCTATCCAAAGCTCTAGAATCTTTATCCATAGGAACTGGATTCTTTACAACAGAAGCCCTGACACCCTTAGGTCCCTGGCTAATAGTTTCTGGGTCAGCCCTTGGGCTCTTATACAGATATTTATGAGCCTCTGGCACTCTGTAATACCTATCTGGTTTAACCGGTGCAGGAGGCAAAGAGTCTGGATTAAGGGAAGCCTCAGAGAAAACATCCTGAACAACATCCAAAACAGGAGGTATAGCCAAGGGCCTATGTTGTGGTAAAAACAAAAATTCCCTAAGCCTCTTTCGGGAATCTGAGAAATCCTGAACTTCCCATTTAAAATGCTCCCTCATAGAATGCAGGGTTTCTGAAAAAGAAAAATCCTCTGGAGGAGAAGCAGAAGGACTAGAATCCTCTGCGTCTGAATCAGAATAAGGAGGAAAATCCTGAATGTCTTCAGCCGAAGACTCTGAGTAATCTGAAGAATGTTCCAAACCTTCCACCTCTGGCTTCACCCTAGGCCTCTTATCTGGAGGGGGCATAGAACCTCTGATTAAGGAAATCAAATCTTCTGCCATTTTTAGCATGTGTTTTTTAGGTACAGAACCTGCAGAACTAGGACTGACACCAGAGGAAGACAAACCAGGCCTGACCTTGGAAGGTACCTTAGAGACAGAAGGGGAAGGCCTAACCACCTTATGCAAGGAAGGTAGTACAGCAACCTGAGAGGCCCCCTCAGCCTGACCCGACTCCTGAGAGGCCACATCTTGCAAAATTAACGGCTCCCCCTGAGACTCAGCTGAAACCTCGGCTGGATCCACAGATTCCACCGTAGTTTCTAAAGAACCGGCGTCCGGAACGGACGACTCATCCTGCTTGGACTTTAACGATTTTTCCTTGCGCTTCTTAGCGGTAGCGGGCGTCGGAGGATCCGACGGCATATTGTAATTACACCGCTTACCGAAGACAAGCCTAGCGCAATCTAACCTACGTTTAATGGTGCGCTTATTAAATCTAGCACAAAGCGACACCCGACTACGTCGTGCTCAGGCCCCAAACAAGGAATACAGAGAGAGTGGTAATCCCTATGAGGTATCTGTTTCCCACAAGAAATACAATTATTCACTTTTTCTGACATCCGGATTTAACTGAGGCAAGAAAAGACAAAAATATTCCCCAACGGGGTACTTAGCCCAACTTGGTTTTCGGTCTGAAACTCAGAATACGAAAATTTCAGAACGCCGAACGGCACTTGCAAACGCTGCTTCTGCTTCGGACCATGCGGCAAGAAAGACTGAGGATATGACGTCGGTCATGCGCTTTAATACCACGGCGTACTGACGTCAGATCTGAGCGACCATGACCGACGCCAGCCTAACACTTTGGAATTCGGGCCGACCGAGGACAGCAGACTACCCACAAGTTATGACTGCAGCAATGTGAGATGAATAACATCTGCAATTTCTGAACTCTGGATATAAAACCTAACTGAAAAAGTACAGCTGTACAAGAACTTACCATAACAGATTATACCTTACTGATTACTGTTGCATGCGGATGAGTAATCCTGCCCAAGGTAACCCGATGTCCAATAGGCATACAAAAGCAAAAACCTTCCTGACACTCTATACGTGATCTGGATCATTGCTGCTGTATTCCAACATGGACAGGCGATTCCCAAAGCTAATGATTTCCAAGGGTGCATGGGTTGGAGACAGAAGAGGCGTCTACCAATCCTATCAAGGCAGATCTGGCAAAAAGAGGTCCTTAACCATTTTAATGTATTCACGCTGCAGTGTCTAGTAAAGGTGTGAACTGAAAAACCAAATGGCCGCCTCCAAAACAGAAGTGGAGTCAATGCCTTTAAAGAAGGCAACAGATGAGCAGACTGTGCTGATGGAATGTGCTTTCACATGTGAAAGACTTGTGTGGAAGGCATAACAGAAGTTCATGGATTTAGAGATCCAGTTGGAGATGCACTGTTTGGTAAGAAAGTTATTCAATTTACCATCCTGGAAGGAGACAAAGAGCTGGTTGTTTTTCCGGAAAGATTTTGCCTTGTCTAGGTTGAATTTAGATGTCTGTCAAATTCAGGGAATAAGGAGTCTCTCACCCCTGCTCTGTGGATTAGGAAAGACAGTAGGCAAATTCATAGACTAGTTCAGAGACAGCTGATTTAGCAGTTTTGGCATAAAAGAAGTGTAAGACCTTAAGTAGACCCTATCCTTATGGAAGATAATGAAGGGAGGAGGGATGGCCATCAAGTCTTGTAGCTCACAAACTCTTCTAGCAGGGTTAAGTGTGACCAGCAGAACCATTTTCCTGGTAAAGAACATTAATGAGGTGGAGGCTGCTGGATCAAAAGGTGGGAAGGTAAATTTTTCCAAAACAAAGTTCTGATGCCAGGGATGTGGGATAGCCCATGGGGGGTTAAATAAATGATACCTTTTAAGAACTGTTTGACCTCAACTCTGGAAAGAAATAGTGGCTTTAAAGGCATGCAAGAAGTAGCAGACAAATCCAAATCAGGGCGACAGATCAAATTTACTGGCTAATAAATTCAGCTCAAACTTCACCCATTACTCTCCCCCCAGCTCCACCAGGTGAAATCCCCTCCAATCAGTAGGGACCAGGTGCTGGCAGCACTCTCTAAAGCCAAAAACACTGCCCTCCATGTGTCCTGTCAACATCCCTGATCACCTTCTGAACAATCTAAAAAGTACAGTTGTGTACACTTACCATAAATGTAGATGTTCAAGTGTATTCACTGCTGCAGTCATCACATTTGGGTTATCTGCCTGCAGGTAGCCCTCAGCAGGCCTGAATACCAGAGTCTTGGAATTTCTGCATCGGATGCTGTCGCTTCTTTCATGACGTCAGATCGTCAGGGTATAAAACATGCAGCCAATGCCATTACATCAGTCTTTCTTGTCCCAGATGTCAGGTGCCCCCACAATAGGAAGCTTTTATATGGTATAGTATACCCCCCATCAAAAAGCAAATACACATGATATAATATATACCAAACAAATAGGATAGGTAAATGTCAAGAGAAGTCAGGGGGCTGGAGAGAGGGTAACTAGGACTGCAACAGTGAATACACTCGAACATCTACATTTATGGGAAGTGTATACAACTGTACTATGTTCATCGTGTTTCACTGTTGCAGTCCTTACAAATGGATTGATTCCCAAAGCCCAGGAAAAAAAAAAAACAAAAGGGAGGAGGAACACCCACTGATTAAGGGTTGGTAAGGATGCCCTGCAACACTGCAGTGGCAAAACCAGCCCTAGACTTGGAAAACAGGGGTAAATTGAAATGTTTAGTGAAAGTGTGAACAGAAGTCTAGGTAGCTGCTTCCAGGATGTCCTTAGTAGGTACACCTTTTAAAAAAGCTGCTGAGGTAGAGGCTGCCCTAGTAGAATAGGTCCTAATACTCTGAGGAGGAACCTTGCCATGCTGTAAGTAACAAAAGTGCATACAATGAGCGATCCACTTAGAAATAGTCTGTTTAGAAATAGCTTTGCCTGAACTCCAGGAGCAAAACTGACCAACAACTGATCTGACTTTCAAAAAGGTTTAGTTCTGTCCAGGTAAAATATAAGTTGCCTATGCACATCCAGGGAATGCAGTAACCTTTCTCCTCTATTCTGAAGATTAGGAAAGAAGGTAGGCAGGTGGATAGACTGGTTAAAGAGTCAGGCTAGAAACCACCTTAGGCATAAAAGGAGGGACTAGTTTGAAAATAAACCCGATCCACATAGGTGATAAAAGGCTCTACTGCCATTAAGGCCTGCAGCTCAGACACTCTTCTAGCTGAAGTAATGGCCAAGAGAACGGCAGTTTTCCAGGAGAGAAACTTCAAATCTGCTGAGGCAGCAGGTTCAAAGGGAGGCAGAGTAAGTTTCTCAAGTACAAAATTAAGATCCCAAGCAGGAGTAGGTGCCCTTCTGGGAGGCTTTAAATTGCTAGCTCCCCTGAGGAACGGTTTCATCAAGGGATGAGAGAAAATGAGTTGCTCAAAGGAACAATGAGCAGAAATAGCTGAAGCATGAATCTTGATAGAAGAGAAGGAAAGTCCACCATTAAGCAAGCCTGCCAGATAGTCAAGAAAAGAGGAAGAGTAGGTTGAGAAGGGTCTTCCCCTCTAGTCTGCATCCAAATGGAGAATCTTTTCCACTTATCTGCATAAGATTTCCTAGTGCTAGGCCTCCTGGCCTCACGAAGGACCTCAACTACCTACTGGGAAAGATTTCAATTATAAGCCAGGCTGCCAAATGCAGAGTCTGAAGGTGAGGAAGCAGAATTTTCCCCCCCTCCTGAACCAAGAGATCTGGTATCAGGGGAAGATGCCAAGGCTGACACTGGGAGAGACTGTGAAGAAGTGGATACCAATGCTGCCTGGGCCAGTCTGGAGCTATGATGATGGCCCTTGGTTTTTTGTCCCTTATCTTTAACAGCACTCTGGGAAGAAGAGGCAGAGGAGGGAATGCATAGATCGATAGCTGTGTCCAAGGGAAGAACAGAGCATCCACTTTCCAAGCTTTGTCGTGATGATCCCTGGTGCAAAAGGTTGGAGGAAGGTGGTTGGGACGGAGATGAAAACAGATCCACCTGGGGAGTGCCCCAAGGCTGAATGATGTGATAGAAGATGGTCTTGTTTAGTTGCCACTCGAGAGGATCCAGGACCTGCCTGCTCAACCGGTCTGCCAAGGTGTTGCGCCTTCCTGGAAGAAACTGAGCTATCAGATGAATGCCCATGGAAGCTGCTATGGGCCATAGTATCATGCTTTGTCTGCACAGTGGGGTAAGAGTGAGTCCCTCCCTGCTTGTTGATGTACCACATGATTGTAGGGTTGTCTGTCCTGACTAGGGTACCAGGAGAGAGAAGATGCTTGAAAGCCACCAAGGCCTGCTGGACTGCCATCAATTCCTTCGGATTTATGTGCAAATGAACTTGTTGATAGCTCCAACTCCCCTGAATGCATCTGCCCTCTAGATGTGGTCCCCAAGCGTAGTCAGAGGTATCTGTGGTGAGAGGCTGGCTGGCAAGACGTGGACAGAAAGGCAGGCCTTTGTTCTGTGTACAGGCCGTCGCCCACCAAAGGAACTCCATCTATAGGCAGGGAATCAGAGGAAGAATCAAGGCTAAATCCTGAGTGTGTTGACACCAAAGGCTTTTGAGGTAAGATTGTATTTTCCTCATATGCAGTCTGGCATATGGAATCATCAGAATACATGAAGCCATGAATCCCAGAGCTTGCAGGAATTGCGTTGCAGAGAGCTCGGTCATGCTTGCCAAATTCTTGAAGTAATTCGAAAGATCCATTTGTTTCTCTTGAGGGAGGGATATCATCTGGGCGGCTGTGTTCAGACTCGCTCCCAGGAATACAATCTTCCTGGTGGGTACCAATTTTGACTTATTTTCATTGATTGTGTAGCCTTAAAGAGGTGATAAGATTCTTTACAAAGTCCAAATCCTTTAAATGTTGCGCTGGAGAGTTTGCCTGAATAAGACAATTGTCCAAGTAAGGGTAAATTTGAATGTTTCTTTGCCTGCAAAAGGCAATGACTGGAGCCAGGCATTTTGTAAAAACTCTGGGAGCAGTAGATAAGCCAAAGGGCAGTGCAGAGAATTGGAAGTGCCTGCTTCCCGCCCTGAAGTGAAGGAACTGCCTGCAGCTTTCCCTTATTGGGATGTGCAGGTAAGCTTCTTTTAGATCCAAAGTGATCAGCCAGGAACCCTTGGCCAGCATTGGCAGCAATTGCTAAAGAGTGAGCATTTTGAACTTGGGTATCACCAGAAAAATGTTTAGAATGGACAAATTCAGAATAGGGCCCAGCTGCTCCCTTTTTTGGGAATCAAGAAAAGTCTTGAGTAAAAACCCTGGCCTATCTGTAGTGCAGGAACTGGGGCTCTATTGCTCCCAGGTGTAGCAAGGAAGAAACTTGTTTTTCTGCTTCTGCCCTTTGAAGTGGGGTAATATCTGGGTATCCTTGGAGGACCAGGAAGGTGTGAAAGGACAATCTGTAGCCTTGGGATACTATTTTGAGCACCCATTTGTCGTCCGTGATAGTGTGCCAGACATCTGCAAAAATGGCTAACCTTCCCCCCAAAGGAAACCCTGGGCCCACAGAGGCAAGCAGGGGAATGCCGGAGTCATTCAGAATGCTTGCTTTGGGAAGTCTGCTTAGAAATCTCTGATTTTGAAGATGAAACCTGCCAGTGCTTAGCCTTTTGAGGTGTGGAAGTCTGCCCCCTGGAAGACCTGTAACCTGGTAAACAGAAGCAAAATAAACAGCAATAAAATTGCCTTGACCTGTTACATAAAAAGACAACTGCCTCTCCGGGGTAGCACTGTACAGCTTTCACCAAACAATGTCAAAAAACAAAAACTTGCACATATGATCTGTGTTTTAAACAAGGATAAATTTTACAAAAGCTGTATTCATGTTTGATTAACAATCATAAACCTGTCAGCGTGCACATAATCATCTACCCAAGGAGCATCATGCTTCACAACACTCAGCACATTGTTCTATACATTCTTCTCATGTAAGTGCATTTCTGAACAAAAAAAAAATACCTGTTGGAAACATTTGGGTTGACATTTCTGGATAGCAGTAGTTCCACACATTTTACTATTTTTTCCTCCACAGACCGAGCATTGCAGGCAGCCATCAGTACAGAATACTTATCTGCATGTTTGAATACAAAACATTACTGTCAACATCAGCACTGTTGCTCTTAAATCTTCTGTTCAATAGCAATGACTTGGTATTTCATTCATACAAGCAATTATGTCATGTGGGCAGCGTTTTAGTAATAAACTACCTAGGTCAAAGGTCAAATTTGTATGGATTTAACACCAAAGCCAGCCTTGCAATATACTGGTGCTCTCAGATTTCAAGTACCACAGAAGCAAACAAGGGACTAGGTGAAAGTTAACAGAAGTATTTGGCAAGGAAAATTCCAATTACCACAGGGTCCACATTACTCACATTTATAATTGCCTAGCTGATATCTCCTATTCCCCTACCCAAATTTCTAGAAAACCAGCACCATTCGATACATCAGTCCTACTTGCTCACCCAATAATTTGGAAGTTTGTTTAGAGCTTTCATAATCTTTATCACTTGATTTTGGATTAATCTGATTACTGGCCAGCAAGTACAATGCCTTGATATCAATAATAAACCTAGAAAACCTAAGGGAAAGTGGGTGAAAACAGAAGGAGAAGCTGGGGTTGAGAATGTCATAGTTGATTAGCCAGAAGCAGTACAATTTATAACTTGGGTGAAGGAGATGGCTTTCAACAACCAAAAAAAACTAAATGAAACATTCAGAAGTCTTCAGATTAAGTGAAACTTCAAATATATAACGACAAATGATAAAAGGATGGAAAAATATATATGCAGCTGGATTCTATACTAGGGAGAGAAATGGAAATTAGCAACAGAGCAATATTATCTTCAGAATAACCTCAGGTGAAATTATGTGCTGCCCCTTAAATAACCTTATCTTTTGAAATGATTAATTTGTAGAACTCGGAGATTAGTATACAGAAAAGAATGGCAGGAAATAGGACTTTGTAGGAGGAAGTGTTTCAAGAAATAGAGCTTTAGAAAAACAGAGGCGGGATTTGAGGTTCTTACCCATCCCAGAAAAACTGAAGGGTACAGATGGTATGCAAACAGCCTATTCAACACCTATGAGCCCAACAACCCCTACAGCCTTTTCAAGCCTAGTTATGCATCCCAAATCTCTGACCAGTTCTGGTACCCTTGATAAGTGCAGAAAGAGGCTTGGCAGATGAAACATTTATAAGCAGGGGCCTGGGAGATGAACAATTTGCTAGCTGCCTACCTCCATTAGAGATGTAGGTGCCAAACCAAGAATGATCTTGTTCCCCATCCAACTGTCCAACTTACAACTGAATTGTGTTAGGGAGGAACCCTGCCTCACATGGATGGGAAGTCTCTTCAAGAGAAGGGTAGTCTTCTCCAGCAGGTCCTATTTACATCACAGGTAAGGTTTAAGTCTTTAAAATGGGTAATTTTGGTGCTGTGTTTTGTGGATATGCAGAAGGCCCATCGGGGTGGAGTCAAACAAGATCTTGTAGGCCAGGCAGAGATCTTCCCTCAGTCTGTAGCAGACTGAATACAGGACTAGGGCTTTGTTGTGGTCTGCACACATGTTATTTACACATGGTATTCTTAGTGAGGAACCTCTGTGAATGCTCCAGTTGTACTTAATTACAGAACTGCTGAATTCCAAATAAAGCGGAACAATGACCTCCTTGGTCCCTGATGCCATACCTTTGATTCAAGTTGCACAACACAGAATGATTTCCTCACTATGGTAGACACATGGTGTCAACAGGTGTATTCCTATCTACATCTGTGACGCCAATGCACTGGCCCAGCAATCAAGGTGCCTCAATCCTCACCACTAACACCAGTGAGGGGCGTCCATACAGGGAAAGGATAATAAATGCACACACAGTAAAGTGCAATTTCCCTTAAGAGCACACAGAGATCACAGTCAGTCTGGGGCTGGTTTCTCCCTTTCTCTCCAGGTCCCCAATAAGACTCCCCACTGGCACAGCTATAGGGTACAGATCTCAGCCTAGTGGGCAAGCTAAAACCTCCAGCACTTTCTCTGTCCAACCAGTGCTTAGTGTCCCTGCTCAAGAAGCTGACACACATACACACTTTGAGGTAAGAGTTTATACAACCACACAGACACTCCTGGGGAAGGCTGGCACAGGTTCTCCAGCTGTGCCCCTTTTACCCAGACTATACAATAGAAATCACTGCCACCACCACCCAGCTAATATTTGTAAGCTACTCAAAGGCCCTTATGAAAGGGTGTCCAATTATACTGTGCAATATTATTATCCAAATGGTAAGTGCAACCAAACAGTCAAGACTTATTTGGAGTGACTTGGTAAGTATCACTATATACATGCAAAGTACTCTTAGAGCTTAAATTATCTCTACACAAAACAGCCACAGTTGAAAGGTTTAAAAATATTTAATAATAAATAATAAAAACACAAGACAATACTTCTTACTACACAGTGCCAGTCAAGAGCTCAGAAATCACAGAGAAATACTTAAAATAATACAGTAGAAAAGTTCTGACATTACAGAAAAACAAACTAGTCTAATTTTCCTATTTCCTAGCTATATCTAAGAGAAAACACAATTCTAAAATCCTACTTGCATACAGACACACGCAGAGTGGTGAGTTGGATGTTCTGAAGACAAATGCTAAAATGCTCTCATTCTTTCTGTCCTTAAATTGATAACATAGTACCACTGATTCATTTCAGACTACATCATTTCTTTCTGGTTCCCAGGCTAACAGACTCTCAGAGGTTAATAGCCCTTTTTATACATGCAAATTCTAGCCATTAACTCTGGCCTCAAAACAATAGGCAGAATGCCTTTATCTAGACATCTCAGCTCAGAGTTTTGACATCAAAGAATTGACTTATCAGCTTTGTTACAGCAGACTGCACTGTTGCATTTTTTTTGCAGTTCCATATTTAACAATTTTTTCCCATTTAATAGAACAAGTCTGTGGCTTATATTAATATTTACAAATGACAGAATTATCTACAAAATTCTATCTGGCTAGGCTGGCAGCCTTCACTATCTTCACATCTGTCCCCAAGTCCTTAATAACTGGATCGACTTTCAGGGATACGTTGTCAATATGATATTTACCAGGTTTGGACAATTTCACAAATTATGCATTTCTTGGCATTCAATTTTACTCTATGGTTCTGACACGTTATTTGTCTGCATCGGCCCATAAAGAAATGCACTGGAATTCCACAGTAAGAACTATTACTTGAGAGAGCCCATTGTGTATATGGCCCAAATCTTTTTTCCTTGATATTAGTAAACCGCAGAGAACTATTCTGGTGATGCTGCATAGTTGTGAGCAGAAAGATACACTCTTGAATATTAATGAGGCAGAAGGGAAAACAAAGTGTGAGAAAGTCAGAGATGACAGAATTTTCACAGAAAATGATTTACTATACACCATACAAAAAATAAATAAATTCATCCCAATAATTAGAGGACACTGAGGCTAAACGGAGATTCAAACATTTATATCAAGAAGTTATGTACTCACCATAACGTTCAATGTATGTAGTTCACCTCGCCTCACATTCTTACCCGTGGGTTCAGAGCCGAATATCGGCTCCGATTCGGCCGATTTTACTAGCTCGAAGTCTTTCATTGACTGGGCTAAGCAGGTATCCCATGGTGCACTGCTCCATATCCCCAGATCTAGTTTGCAGCAAAACTCATTTGTACTCCATGCACACATCACATCCAGGTAAAGAATAAGCTAAGCAAGGGAACTCGGCATATAACAAACTAACCTCTAAATCCTCCAGGATGGGGGAAGGTGGGAGGGTAAGTAAGATAGTGAGGTGAGATGAACTACATACATCGAACGTTATGGTGAGTACATAACTTCTTGATGTTATGTAGTCCTATCTCGCCTACATTCTTACCCATGGGACAGCGTCCCTAGCACATACATCCTAGGTGGCTCATAGGAAAATACTCCTGAGAACTGTGGAGCCAAAGGAAGACCTGCCCCTGGAAACCACTTCCAATTTGTAATGAGAAACAAATGTGTGAGGAGAAGCCCAAGTAGCTACAGCACATATATCATCCATTGACAATCTGGCTTGATAGGCTGTGGAAGTGAAAACAGCCCGAGTAGAGTGAGCCTTGACCGGAAATGGCAGATCTTCACCTCCTGCTTGATAGATGAAAGAGATACAACTAGATATCCATCTAGACAGTGTGACCCTGGAGACCGGGGAACCCATTCGGTTTTCTGAAAAGGAAACCAAAAGTTGTTCAGACTTCCGGATATCCTTTGTTCGGTGTAGATAGAAGCGTAATTGTCTATGTACATCCAATTGGTGGAATCTAAATTCTGCCTTGTTAGAAAAGTGGGGAAAGAAGACAGGCAGCTCAATGGATTGATTTAGGTTAGACACGGAAGCTACTTTAGGAAGGAACGAAGGGTTTGGTCTGAGAGAGACCCTGTCTTTATGGAAGATTAAATATGGAGGTTTGATAGAGAGGGCTTGAATTTCTGAAACTCGCCTTGCTGAAGTGATTGCTGTTAAGAAGGCTGTTTTCCAGGTCAAGGGCTTGTAGAACAAGATTGAGATCCCAGGGCATGATAGGTTCGGACACGGGGGGATGGAGCAACAGAGTACCCTTCAGGAAGGCCTTGCATAGTCTATGCGCCATGAGACTAGGCTCATGCGCTACATGGAAATTAGAGATCGCTGCCAATTGAACTTTGATGGTGGCTGATGCAGAACCCTGATGGAAAAGCATAGACAAAAACTCCAGTACTGAATCGATTGGAGCTGTGTAAGGATCAATGCCTCTAGTATGTGCCCAGATAGAAAACCTTTTCCATTTGCTAGAATAAATCTTTCTAGTAAATGGTTTGAGAGGATGATAATATATGAACCACTTCCGGTGAGAAATTATGAAGTCTGACTAAAGATGGAAGTGGAGTAGCCAGGCTGTCAACCGGAGGGTCATCAGGGAGGAGCGGAACTATCCAGACATGAATGTCAGTAAATCTGGTTGAGGGTCCAGAGTCCAAGGAGTATCCACAATGAATTGCTGGAGAAAAGGGGACCAAACTTGGCGAAGCCAGTGTGGAGCAATCAGAATGATTCTGCTTCCCAAGGATTGCACTTTCTGAATCGCCTTTGACAGCAGGGGAAACGGAGGGAAAGCATAAAGCAAACCGGAGGGCCAATCGTGAACCAGAGCGTCCCTGGGTGACTCCCCCTGTGGGGGAATCAGCGTGACATAGTTGCTGCATTTCGCATTGAGGGGGCTGGCAAAAAGGTTGCAGCAAGGCTGACCCCATCTGCTGAAGATTCGCTCTGCAACCAAGCGATTCAGGGACCACTCGTAAGGCATCAGAATAGTTCTGCTTAGCCTGTCCGCAATCACGTTGGACTCCCCCGGAATGTGCGTTGCCACCAGAAACCGCTGAGAAGTTACTGCCCAATGCCACACTCGCATGGCCTCTCTGCACAGAGGGTAAGACATAGTTCCCCCCTTGCTTGTTCAGATACTACACTACTGACATGCTCCCCCGGAATGTGCGTTGCCACCAGAAACCGCTGGGAAGTTACTGCCCAATGCCACACTCGCATGGCCTCTCTGCACAGAGGGTAAGACATAGTTCCCCCCTTGCTTGTTTAGATACTACACTACTGACATGTTGTCTGAGTGTATCGCAATTGTCCCTAGAGGAAGAACACTCTGAAGTGCCTGCATCGCAAATAGCACTGCTTTCATCTCTAGGATGTTTATATGCAGATGTATCTCGTGTTCTTGCCACGTGCCAGGGACTGTCCTGCCAAGATAATGCCCCCCACCCCATCTGGGAGGTGTCCGTGGTCACGTGGCAACCGGGATGGGTGGAACAAAGGGTTTTCCGCCATCCAAATTGTTGGTGCACAGCCACCAACCGAGATCCTACTTGCATCTGTCCGTGAGCAGGATGGGATGAGACAGTGGAAGTCTTTGGAGAGACCACTGAACAAAGAGGAGCCATTGGAGAATTCTCATGTGTAATCTCACTAGAGGGACTAACATGATTGTTGCCGCCATGGTCCCTAGGAGCTGGAGAACTCATCTTGCCTTTGCTTGTCTCAGGGGCATCAGCATGTGTATCTGTGGTTGTAATACTCTGATCCCTTCCTGCGGCAAGTATGCTCGCATTCGAATGGTGTCTAATTCTGCTCCTATAAAGGTGACATGCTGCGAGGGCAACAAGGCAGATTTTTCCCAATTTAATGTTATACTCAACTGGTGACATAGATAGATGGTAGCGTCCCTGGTTTGAACTAGTTGATGCCTTGTGGGAGCGGTAAGGAGCCAGTCGTCCAGATACGGAAACACCTGGAATCCCTGACGTCTCAAGTGAGCCGTCACCACCGCCATACACTTGGTGAACACCCTGGGGGCTGTGATGAGACCAAAGGGCAGGGCTCGAAAGTGGAAATGACTGGCTCCCAGCTGGAAGCGTAGGTGACTCCTGGATGCTCTTGTCCATTTTCACATGGTAGTAAGCATCCTTGAGGTCGATGCAGCACATCCATATCTTCTCTCCCAACAATGGGAGAATCGATTGTAGTGTGACCATATGGAACTTGGACTTGTGTACGTAGTTGTTCAATTGGCTGAGATCTAGAATGGGTCTCAGGTCCCCTGTTCTTTTCGGCACCAAAAAGAATCTTGAGTAAGTCCCTAATCCGATTTTGTCTGAGGGGACACGCTGGATGGCTCTATTTTCTAGCAGCTGAGAGACCTCTGAGGCTGCTTGATCCCTTTGACTGGGTGGTACGTCTGGGATTTTTCTGATTGGCGGGGGTTCTGATGAGAATGGAATGAGATAACCTCCGGAGATTATCTGTAATACCCATCGGTCCTGGGTAATGCTTTCCCAGGTTTCCGGATATAAGGAAATTCGACCCCCGACTGGCTCCGGATAAGCACAGTCGGGCACACCCTCAGGAACGAGAGTATAGAGAGCCACAAAAGGAATCGCGGTCTCCCGAATTGCGGGGGCCCCCTCTGCCTCTGGGGTGACGTCTCCTTGAATAACCCCCCCCACCCCTGCCATTGGAGGGGGGTTCACCTTGTACGGCAGGAAACAACCTCTGTGATTTCTTGAACCACATCCCCCCCCTTCCCCGCTGGGCCTTGAGATAAGGCCTAGAAGGAAGGGAAAAACAGACCCCTACAGCAGACAGGGTCTTTCCCTCTTGCTCGCACCTGGTGAGGGTGCCTTTCATTTTGGTCCCAAACAAAGAGGAACCATCAAAGGGGGCGTCAGTGAAGGAAGACTAGAAGGCCTCCGCAAAGTGATACAGGTGCAGCCAGGCTTGCCTTCTAAGGGCGACCCCTGAGCTTGCTGCCCTACTCACTCCCTCGGCTGCATACGAAATGAGCCGCATGGATGAGTTAACAATGGAGTTGAGGGTAGAGACCTGGGCATTAACTGAGCCACCGCCTCAGGGACGTTACCCACAAGAGTATCCCATAACTCCTTGAGGAGATCTCTCTGGAGCAGAGTGAAATGAGATTGGTAATTTAGGGACCATAAAGGTCGCTGACGAGAGGGTATGCTTCCTGTACTGATCCATGGTCCTAGACTCCTTGTTAGGAGGATGGACGGATGCAGAAGTCTCTGCTACTTCCTTTTGACTGGCTGCTGCCACCACCATGGCATCTACAGGGACTCCTTTAGACAGAAACTCTTTGCCCTGGGGGGGAGGACAGAAACTTGTTGGGACGCCTGGGCACGGGCTCCACAGAATCAGGGTTCCCCACACTATTTGACAAATCAGGTCAAGGAGTTCGAAGGGTGGAGACACCCAGGAGGCGGAGGGCTGAACATCAAATGCCTTAAGGAATACTGACTCCTCCTCGGAAGGGGCTTTGGAAGGCCAGCCACCTCTTTGTTTCAGTATCTCCAGGATATCGGAGAAGGAAACAGAGGATGACTTGGGGGACCCCTCAGATTCCTCGAGGTCAGTATCAGAGGTGAGGGACTCATCCTGGGAGTCTATGTGCTTCCTCTTGCACGCTTTCTTTCTGGGGGGCTCCTCAGGTACGAACTCTGAGGGACCCTCAGAAATTCGGGGACCACTCGTGGGGGTATCCCTAGGCCCTGGTGCTCTGCTGTCCATGGATGGGTGGTGATCAGAAGCTTTCACCGGAGTGGTGGGGGACAGAGTGACTGACCCGCTTGATGAAGCTGATGATCTGGCCAGTGCGGTCTGCATAGCCTCGAAGGCCGGCCCCCCAAATCAGAGGAGTGACCAGAGTCCGACGCCATGACGGGGGTCGGAGTTCCCCGAGCCGATGCACCGAGTGGGAGGCTCAGAACCCAAATAAGCCCCGAGATGTCCCCCTCGGGCCCAACCGAAGAATCCAGAGTCCCGAACCCAGAGGACGGAGGCTACGGGGCCGGAGCCGATGCGGGTACTGATGGAGCCGAATGGGGCATCGGAGATGGCCTGCAGACATCACACGGCGTGGAACACTCCGGCTCCGAAGACAGAGAAGCGCTCTGAGGAGGAATGATCGAAGATGGGGTCGGGACGGGCTCCGGAGCCGACTGGGTCGGAGCCGAAAACAATTTTGCGAAAACCGGTGACTGGAGGAGCCTCTGAACCACCCTATCAACATCCACATCCGAAAGGGTCCTGGAGGATTTGGAGGACAGGGATGGAGAATGAGATCTCCTTTCAGGAGAAGCTGGTCTGAGACTGGGTGATAGACTCCTAGGAGGTTCCAATACAATTGGAGCAGACGCCGGTTCAGTCAATACCGATCCTTCCTGCGGCCCAGAGGACAGTGAAGCCAAGGAGGTCGATGCAGTTTTTGAGATTTTCTTCGGGGGCTCCGATGAAGCTGTATGAGCCAGAGATCTCTTTTTAGACTTGCCAGATTTTGACTTGCCACTGGAAGATGAATCCATAACCTCTTCAAAGGAGGGTTTTAATAGCCTCTTTAAGATTAGCTTATTCTTTCTCTCTTGGAGAACTCTAGGGCTAAACGCATGACAAAACCTGCAGGATTCCTGCAGATGGATGGCTCCTAAGCAGTAGACACAAATGGAATGCCCATCGGTAATGGACATTTTGTACCCACATTTAGAGCACTTTTTAAAACCCGAAGGTTTGTGCTCCTTGGTATCCTTAGACATCTTAACTACTATGCCCACAACACAAAACTGAGTCTAAAACAATGCACAGGCGTTCACTCTATAAAGGCGGGAACGGCTCTAAAGTAACAACACTAAAACAGTGACCAAACACACACCTAAAAAGAAGTACAAACCCTGAACAAGGATTGAAAAACCAGAAGGAAAGGGAAGCCCAAACCTCTAAGTTAAACGGTCTGGACCGTACTCGCACAGAAGGCAAAAAAGGAAGACTGGGCCCTCTAACTGAAACGGGCCTAGCCCGAGGGAAAAGTCAGTGGAATACCACACAACAATCACAGTTTTGTACAAACTATACAAACTCAGACAAACTTAGACAACTAGCTATGAAAATAGCTTTTGATAGGAAACAAAACTTTTCTTAAGACAAGAAAAAGAGGGTACTTAGCCACAGCCAAGCGAGACCACGTCCGAGCTACACGAGCGGCAAACGAGATCTGGGGATATGGAGCAGTGCACCATGGGATACCTGCTTAGCCCAGCCAATGAAAGACTTCGAGCTAGTAAAATCGGCCGAGTCGGAGCAGATATTCAGCTCCGAACCCACGGGTAAGAATGTAGGTGAGATAGGACTACATAACCAAGCAGTTTTCAGAGTGTTTTTTTCTGATGGGTCTACAACATACAAGGAAGCAGAGAAGGTAGTGAGAGGAGATAAAAATCCTGGTCAACATAAAACAGGCCAAAGGGGATTCAATATTTCAGCCATTCACCAGTAAATGAAGACAGGGAGAGATTATTTCATTAAAATCAATTCCACCATTTCATTGAAAAATATATAAAAGGCTAGAAGAGCAAGAAGAAACTTGGATTTGAACAAAATGCATGAGCTTGGAGAGGATGACGTTCAGCAGAAAAACGGAAGATAAAGTGAACTTTTTAAAAAACAAAAGCAAGAAAATGTCAGAGTATTAATTTCATTATATTAAGGTTAAGCACTTAAATTGCTGAAGTATAAGAAGCAATTCAAGGGGTTCTGAACTTAGCTGTGTTAAACTAGTTATTTAACTATTATCACTGTACTACGATGGTGATGCTGCGGTAGCGCTGTCGCCTCACAGTAAGACGTTGTCCTGTTCGATTCTCAGCTAGAGCGTCTTCTGTGTGGAGTCATGTGTGAATGGGTGTACCTTCGTTGAAGGTTGTGCGTCAGGGCCAGCAACTCAGCACGTAAAAATCTACTGCCAATCATTAGCGGAAAGGAGTTCTGCTGTGGTGACCCCTAACCGGGAAAAGCCAAAAGACACAACAACCATGCTTCAGCTGCACAGAAAAAAAGAAAACAAAGTGTTTATACAAGTACTGCATTTTTTTCATTTTTGAAAATGTTTTCTGATGTTAAAAAGAAGTTATGTACTCACCATAATGTTCCATGTTTATTGTCAATCTCATCATTCATTCTTACTGGTTGGGTTCAGGACTCGACCGCATACTATAGCTTGGAGTCTTTCACTTGGCTCGTGGCTGAAAAGCTATCCCATCATGCAGTGTGTGATTCCCCAGATCTTGTTTGCTGCTAACCATAGCCACGTGTGTACACTAATCCTATAATAAAGGATACTTAAAAGGGAAGAAAGCCAGATTAGTTCCTTGACAAAGGAAAGAAATCCTCCAGGTTCTCTAGAAGTCTTAGGCAGGGGGAAGGTGGGAGGGATCGTAAGAATGAATGGCGAGATGGACAACAAACATGGAATGTTATTGTGAGTACATAACTTCTTTATGTTATGTTGTCCTATCTCGCCTTCATTCTTATTGGTTGGGACAGCGTCCCTAGCTCCATATTCCCAGGGTGGCACATGGGGGTACACTTTTCGGCACAGTGGAACCAAAGGAGGCCCGGTCCCTGGAGGCCAAATCCACTTTGTAATGAGAGATAAATGTGTGAGGTCTTGCCCACGTAGCAGCAGCACAACTACTGTCCACTGATAGCTTAGCTAGATAAGCAATGACATTGCCATGGCCCTAGTAGAGTGACCACTGACTTTGAAAGGTAGCTGTCTGTTATTTGACTTGTAAATAAAGGTAATACAATTTGAGAGCCTATTTGAGAGTGAGACTTTAGAGACTGGGACACCTTTTTTGACTTCTGAAAAGGAAACCAACAATTGCTCAGACTTTCTGAAATCTTTGGTTCTATGTAGATAGAAGCAACGTTGTCTATGCACATCTAACTGGTATAGTTTGTATTCTGCCTTGTTGCCATGGCTAGGGAAAAACACTGGCAGCTCAATAGATTGGTTTAAGTTATTTTGTGAACACACCTTAGGTAAAAATGATGGGTTTGTCTGGAGAGATACCCTACCATTATGGAAGATTAAATAAGGAGGTTTGATTGATGAAGCTTGCAATTTTTCTTGCAGAGGTAATAGCAACTAAGAAAATTATCTTCCAAGACAGAAATTTGAGGTCACACTATGATGAGGGTTCAAAAAGAGGCAAGGTCAGATATGTTAGAACAAAATTCAAGTCCCATGGCAACAGTGGTTCTTTAATTGGGGGGGGGGGGGTCTTAAGCCGGTACCTTTTAAAAAGGCTTTACATAATCTGTGTGACATCAAGTTCAAAGTTCCGTCACCTATATGAAAATTTGAGATTGCAGCCAATTGCATCTTGATAGTAGCTGCCGCTGAACCCTGTTGAAAAAGTTCAACAAGAACTCAAGAATAGAAGAGACAGGAGCAGAAAAGGGATCGATGTTTTTACTCTGTGCCCAGGTTAAGAACTTTTTCTATTTACTAGAGTATAGTCTCCTAGTTGTAGCCTTGTGCGAGGATACTAGGATGTGTAACTACTGGCGTAAAATTGTGAAGCCTGACTAAGTTGGGAACTGGAGCAGCCATGCTGTCAAATTGAGGGTTTGGAGGGAGGGGGTGGAGGGTTCCTGAGTCAGAAAGTCTGGAACTAGGTTCAGAGGGGGGGTCAAATCTGACTAGGCCAGTATGGAGCGATGAGAATTATCCTGCTTCCCAGCGAGTAGGGTTTCTGAATGACTTGTGGTGTTAGGGGGAATGGGGAAATGCATACAGTAATCCCTAGGGCCAATCATTAACAAGAGCATTGCTGGGTGACTCCCCCAGAGGGAGGATTAGGGCAAAATAGCTGCTGCATTTGACATTCATGGGTGTGGCAAATAGGTCGCAGTAAGGCTGGCCCCATTTCCGGAATATCCTTTCTGCTATCTCTTTCTTTAGGGACCACTCGTGAGGCATCAAAATTGCACTGCTCAGTCTGCTATCACACTGGACTTCCCCGGGATGTGCATTGCTATCAAAAAGCACTGGGAAGAGATTGCCCATTGCCATACTCTGAGAGCCTCTTGGCAAAGGGGGTAAGACTTGGTTCCTCCTTGCTTATATACCAAACCACTAACATTGTCCTACTGAATTGCAATTGTTCCTTGTGGAAGAGAGTCCTGAAGTGCTTGTAACACCAAGAGCACTGCTCTCATCTTTAAAACATTAATATGCAAATTGGCCTCATGTTCCTGCCATGTGCCTTGGACCATTCTTCCCAGATAATGCCCCCCCCCCCCAATCTGGGATGCGTTTGTGGTCACTGTTGCCAGAGGTTGTTGTAGAGTAAAGGGTTGACTTAACATGATACGACTAAAAAAAAAAAAAAAAAAAAACTTTTCTTACACTGTTAAGGATACCGATGGAGAAATAGAACCAAAAAAGGATAAAACATTTGGTAATCCGCCACAGCAAAAATTCCAGGAGATTATAAATAAAATAAAACAATGTTTATTCCAGGATAGAGAACAAGTAAAATAATAAAATTCAATCCTTCAAAGTCCGATAAGCGCTTTCAGCAAAATGACTTCTTCAGATCGTAAAACTAGGACTGTTGTTTTTACTTTTAAAAAAATGTGCATCCAATAGATTTCAGATTTTCAAAAGACTATTTGCATCTGACCAATCATGGGTATTATCAACTTTAGTATGATAAATTCAGTCGTGATTTCCACCGAATCAAGAGACACAAAAAGAGACCAATCATCTCCTGGTGAAAGAACAAGCTTTCTCTTTTAACCTATCATATTAATGCAAATGCAATCCTGTGCTAAGGTAGGGCAGTCTTACATACTCCTGTAAATTTGCCCTTGTCGGTTTTTGTGAAACAGAACTACAGGACCCAGGGAAAACATAGCCAGGAACGGAAACGGAAGAAATTCATGATTTAAATGAGACTCTATCCCATCTAGTGGTTATAATATCTCACAGACTGAGTTAAGCTATGAAGCTATCACTTTATTTAACAGGGGCTTGAGTTTCATACCAGCTCTACCATCAGATTTGAATGGATTTATGAAGGATATTAGGCTTTTTTGCACAAATATATCACTCAAATGTATTTTTGGACAGGGTAATTCATATGAATTACATCCACTTCAGAAACAAAGTATCTTTACCCCTCCTAACCCTCCGCTAGTGGAGCTATTTTTAAGACTATGTGAAGATGAGATATCTAAAATAAGGAGTCCTCATAACAGAGGAAAAGGCTCTTTCCATAACATAACAGCAAAAGAAAATGAAGCATTAAGACAGTTGCAACAAATGGATAATTTGATTATCAAGCCAGCAGATAAAGGAGGCTGCACAGTCGTGATGGATGCGGAATGGTACAGAAATAAAATGTCAAATATGTTAGATCAGCTTACATACAGAAAACTGAATAACAGAGATGTCACTACTAGGATTGATTGTTTTCTTAACTTTCTTTATGACTTACTAATGGAAAGACGCATTACCCAGGAGCAATAGGAGTTCTTTGACACTCCCAACCCTATGTTTCCCAGCATAACTGGCCTGCCAAAAATCCATAAAAACCTTTATGATCCACCTTTATGACCTATTGTCTCTGGAAGAGAGTGGATAACGGAATCTCTTTCTGTTTATGCGGAAAGTGAATTGAAAAAGGCTCTACCATTAGCACGGACTGTACTGAAAGACACAGGCAGTTTCTTGAGGGATTTCTGTACACAAACTAATCACCTCACCAAATTTGATGATCTCCTACTTGTAACTATGGACATCACCAGCCTATTCACATTAATTCCTAATGAGTATGGCCTACATGCCATTAGATCTTTTTTGTTGAGGAATGATGTTACAGCAGAACCTGTATGCTCCCTACTTGAACTAGTTCCAGAGAATAACATTTTTGTCTATGGGGATGCCTTTTATCTACAAACATGGGGTGTGGCAATGGGCACCCCATGTGCTAACAGTTACTCCAATCTGGTACTAGCCGAATGGGAGCATAAAGAAATCTTCACAGAAAACTGCCTATGGAAAAAATATCTAGTGTATTATGGTCGTTTTGTCGACAATATTTTTATCCTATGGAGAGACAAAAAGGATGAGCTAAACAGCTTAATTGAATATATCAACAGAAGTAGCAATTTCCTAGATTTTAAGGCTATTTGCTCTAGTGAAGTGATTGATTTTTTGGATGTAAGGATCCATTTACATCCTAGGGAAGGTATAAGTACAGGAATCCACAGAAAAGCCACTTGGAGGAACCATTATCTACATAGGCAGAGTATGCATCCAGGGCATATTTTTAATAATATATATGAAAATCAGATCCTGACAGTCTCTAGACTATGCACTGATTATGAAGAATTCATGGATGAACAACGCAAGATACAAATGCATTTGAAAGAAAGAGCCTATAAGGATAGGAATATTCCACTTAAACAAAGTTACCAGGAAATAAGAAAAGGCAAAAGGTGTCCATACTACTCCAACAGGACTACCTTATCACAACAGGGCAATGGAGATACTATAAGTCAGCCACAGCAATTGAAATGTATGCTAACTTATTGCTCTGACAATAAGCAAGTATGAAAAGTAATCAAGACATTTTGGTCCATTTTAACAATGGATGAAAAAATCAAGAATGTGATAGGTGATCAACCAAAGTTTTTGTTTAAAAACAAGAAAAATATAAAAAGACTTGTGTAATAAGGATGGCTTTACACACAATAGAATATGTCAGATAGAAAAGGCACTTTTAAGTGCCAAAGGTGCAAAGCCTGTGCCTATTGATAGTTCTAATACATTTTCCTTCCTCACCTAAGAAACCAATACACCTTCAATGTGTATGCGGATTGCACTACAGCTCATGTTATATATCTAGCTACCTGCTGCCTATGCAGCACTTTCTACACTGGAAAGACAGACCAGCAGTTAAAAGATCATATCCTACGACATATGAGGGACATATGACAAAAGGAGCTGAATAATGCACTTGCTGCACCTATTGTTAGTAACCCTTCCCATCGGTTTCTATTTAAAGTCATTGAAGTGGTTGCTCAAACTATTAGGGGAGGAGATGTTTTCAATCATACTGAACTACGTGAAATAAGCTGGATTACAAACATGAGAGCAAATCGTCCCCCAGGACTTAATACTGCGATTCAGCTAAAACCTATACTCAAGGCCAGAAGAAACACCATTGGCCACAAGCAATAGTTCAAAAGAACAAGAGAGAAAAAGAGATGAACATAATCAACTTTTGTCTGTAAAACAACGTCCATGTACTTGATAGAGATGGCACCACCCAAGGGCAAATTTCTTGGGGAAGATCTGCATGTGTCTTTGCGATTTTGTGGTTTATATGCAAGTTTTATTTTAAGTGGAAGCAGGAAACGAATTATGGACTAAAATGTTGACATGCCTCGCCTTTTACTTGCTAAAAGCGAGTTGACTGGTAGTATAAGGAGGCCTGTCCCCTTAACAAGGATATGATTTGTCCATTGATTCTGTAATCAGAATTTATGTGACTGGCGGAATGAGTGCTTGCACCCATCTAACTAATGTGTGATTGGCCAGTAATATTGATGTGCATCACAAATCGGAAAATTGCCCTGTTTTAGTGCAGGGTTATATTTTGCATCAAATTTGAAGTGATACGATAGGCAGAAAGAGAATGTTTGTCCTTCTACAATGGAGATGATTGGTTTTCGTTTGTGTCCTTTGATTTGGTGGAAATCAAACAGAATTTATTATGCCAAAACTAAGATTGGCTGGATGCAAAATGTTCTTTGTGGTCTATATGTGAGATGCACACTGCATGGAAGCAAGAAATATATTATCAATGAAAAGATTGATATATGTTGTTACATATATTTTAGCTAGTTCAAAATGAGTTGTGACATCCACTCTATGTAAAGGAAGGAATGCATAGTAAATGAAAAGGCTTATTTGCCTCGCTAGATACCACACCTGTATAAAGCGAATTGATTGGTAGGCTAAGGAGGTATGTCGCATTACAAAGGACTGGATTGGTCCATTAGTATTAAAATCAGAAGGTATGGGACTGGTGGAATGAATGTCTATGCTATCCACCGAACTTGTGATTGGCTAGTAATGGCTACATATTATGCATTGTAAGACTGCCCTACCTTAGCACAGGATTGTATTTGCATTAATAGGATAGGTTAAAAGAGAAAGCTTGTTCTTTCACCAGGAGATGATTGGTCTCTTTGTGTCTCTTGATTCGGTGGAAATCATGACTGAATTTATCATACTAAAATTGATAATACCCATGATTCATACTAAAACTGATAATACCCATGATTGGTCAGATGCAAATAGTCTTTTGAAAATCTGAAATCTATTGGATGCACATTTTTTTAAAAGTAAAAACAACAGTCCTGGTTTTACGATCTGAAGAAGGCACATTGCCAAAAGCACTTATCAGACTTTGAAGGACTGAATTTTATTATTTCACTTGTTCTCTATCCTGGAATAAACATTGTTTTATTTTATTTATAATCTCCTGGAATTTTTGCTGTGGCGGATGACCGAAGGTTTTATCATTTTTTAACATGATATGGACTGGAAAGGAACCACCAACTTAAGTCTTTCTTGCATGACTAATTCTGATCTGGTGGGACATGGGAAGTTCTTGTAAGGACCACTGAGAAACGAAAAGCCACTGAAGAATTCTCGTGTGCATCCTGGCTAACGAAACTAGGGTAATAGTTGATGTCATCGTTCCTAGAACTTTCAGGACTGTTTTCACTGTTACTTTTGTCTTTGGGAGGAGATCGGACATTTGTTGTCCGAGTACCAAAATTCTTTCTGCAGGTAATTTTGCGATCGTAGAGACGGTGTCCAATTCTGCTCCTATAATGGTAATATGCTGACAAGGCAACAAGGCAGATTTCCTCAAGTTTGTTATCCCTAATTGAAAACAAATTTGTAAGGATTGGTCTCTTGACTGTTGTAGTACATTCTTGGTGGTGGCAGTCAGGAGCCAGTCATCTAGATACAGAAAAACCTGGTTTCCTAACAGTCTCAAGTGAGCTGTGACTACTGCCATGCATTTGCTGAACATCCTGGGGGCTGTAGTGAGTCCAAAGGGCAGAGCTTGAAACTGATAATGACTCCTCAATGCTCTGTCCATTTTTATGTGGTAGTACGCATCTTGGAGGTCTATTGAGCACATCTAATTGTCTTTCCCTAAAATGGGAAGAATTGACTGCAGTGTCACCATTCGTAACTTGGACTTCTTTACTGATTTGTTTAGATTGCGGAGATCCAATATGGGTCTCCAGTTCTCTGTTCTTTTGGCACCACAAAGAATCTTGAATAAGTTCTGAATCCTATTTGGTCTGCAGGGACTTCTTGGAGGACTCTCTTGTCTAGCAACTTTTTAATCTCTATAGCTGCCTGTTCCCTTAGACTGGGTGGAATGTAGGGATCATTCAGAGTTGTGGGACAGGAAGGGAAAAGGGAATGGAATAACCTCTAGATATTATACTTTGCACCCACTTGTCTTTTGACATATCTCGGCAGGCTTCTGGATACAAAGATAATCACCCCCCCAACTGCATCCAGAGTAGGACAGATGGGCCTCCTTTCAGGAGTGCTGGAAAGGTCGGCCACAAAAGAATCACGGTCACCCTGATTTTGCGGACCCCCTCTGCCTCGTGGATGGCATCTGCCTCGTGGATGGCGTCTACCGTTATTGCCTCGGTTTCTGTCCCTAGGGAAGGACTCACCTAGTGCGTCCTGAAAAACTCCCTGGGATTACTTGAATCACATTTTTCCACCTTTCTGACCCTTAGAATATGGTCTGGAAGGAATGGAAAATGCACTCCAATGGCAGAGAGAGTTTTTTCTTCCTGCTCGCATCTGGTCAGTGTGTCTTTAACTTTTGGTCCAAAGAGTGAGGAACTATCGAAAGGGCTGTTGACAAAGGTAGACTTAAAAGGTTCTGCAAAATTACACAAACACATCCAGGAGTGTCTCCTTAGGGAAACTCCTGAATCCCGCTGACCTGCTCGCTCCATCTGCTGCATAGGAAATCAGCCTCATGGAGGAGTTAACTATGGAATTTAAGGTGGATAGCTGAGAGGTCACTGTCTGAAACCCTTGCAGCTAGTGAACCTTGGAGAGCATCTCCTAACTCCTTCAGGAGACCTCTTTGTAGCCTAATGAAGCACTTAAGGTAGTTCAGCGATCGAGGAGTAAATGTCACTGATGAGAAAATATGCTTCCTATATCTGTCCATCATTCGAGACTCCTTGTTCAGTGGATGGACAGATTAGGATGTTTCAGGGGAGTTCCTTCTTGGTGGCTGCTGCCACCACCATAGCATTTACAGGGGCGCCTTTAGTAAGAAAATCTTTTTCTGCTGGGGCCGTTATGAATTTATTTATAGGTCATAGATTAGTACTAGGCTAACTGCCCTTTTTTTGGGCTATTTGAAGCCTAGCCAATTACCCCATGTGAGAATCAAACCCTGCACCTTGTGTCTTTAAGGTAAACACCTTACCCATTATGCCATCCTCCCACCCCCATTTGGTCTCCCAAGGACTGGTTCCATAGCGTCTGGTGACTCCCATGCCTTTTGACTAACCAATTCCATTAGTTCATCAAAAGGCAGAGACATCCTGGAAGCTGAAAGTTGAGATCTGAAGGCCTTCAGGCACACAGACTCCTCATCAGAAGGGTTAATGGGCTCACCTCTCTGATTCAGGATTTCTAAGATATCTGCAAAGGAGATATCTTCAGAGGGTGACTGTGGAGACCCTTCTGACACCACCAGGTCAGTGTCTGAGGTGACTGACTCATCTGGTGAGTCCAGATGCTTCCGCATGCATGTTTTCTAACAAAGAAATTCCTCAGAAGGGTATTCTGGGGAGGTCTTGGGAGAGTGGGAATCGCCCAATGGGGCTACCTGAGGCCCTGAATCGCCACTGTCCTGAGGATGGGATGGTATCAAGACAGATGCCAGTGGCCTAGGGGGAAGACTACCAGCACCCTTGTGTAGAGCTGTAGTAGGGGACAGCACACTCCTCATCAGCTCAAAAACAAGTCTGCCCCAGCTCCGAGGATGCCCCCCAGTTCCGAAGAAGCAGAAGGAATCCCAGACTCCGAGACTGTCTCCGGGCCCGATGTAGGAGCCGAGCTCACCTGTGCCGAAGCCCTGAGAGGTAAGCTCGGACCAGAGGAGACTCTGGTCTCAGTGTCATCGTTCCCCCCCCCAAACCGAGTGGAGAGCTTCGGCTCCTAGTCACCCCAGAAAGCACAGAGGGTGACTGAGCAGACAACGGTTCCAAAACCTCCTGGATGGGTCTCAATACCGACGATTCTACAAGAGGTACTTGGGTACTCTGTCTCCGAAGATCCAGCTTGCCTCAGAGGAGTAATTGACGTGAATGAAAGAGTCTTAGTTGGCTCCGGAACCAGTTGGGTCGTAGCCGAAAATAATTTAGCCAGCACCGGGCGACTTCAGAAGTTTGCACACCACCCTATCCACATCATCATCTGATAAGCTTCTAGAGGTCCTGGAGGAAACGGTAGGTGAGCAAGATCTCTCCAATATGGGAGATTGGTATTAACTCAGTGGACCAGCTCTGAGAGCTAGTCTCTTTCGGTTCCGAAAGCTGTGGAGCCGAAGGACTTGGCTTGTCCAATTTTATGATCTCTCTCGGTACAGACTCCTGTGGAGCAGATGAGATAAGATTTTTCTGAATACATTTTTAATATTTTCTCATGTGGTTCTGAATGACCAGATAAGGAGTAAGAAGCAGAAGGTCTCTTTGAAGGTTTGTCAGTTCTTGAAGAAGTGGACCTTGGCTTTCTAAAGCTTCAAAAAATGGAGTTTTTAGAAGCCCTCTGAATATCAACTTATTCTTTATCTCCTAAAAAAGGCGGGAACTGAAAAAGTGATAGAGGGTACATGACTCCAAGTGAATTGCCCCCAAACAATAAGGACACACACTATGACCACCAGTTAGAGACATTTTTTTGTGAACATTTCTGACACTTTTTTGAAGCCAGATGGCTTGGTTCCTTCCCTCTACCTTCCTTAGACATTATGAGAAGGAAGCACAGACTACAAACACTATAAATTTAAAGCACTAACTACAAGAAAAACACACGTAACACATGAAGCCTAATAGCACTCTATAAGAATATAAACAAACAGCACATCTATTTTAAGAAAAAAAAAAAAAATATATAGATATATATATATATATATATATATATATATATATATATGTATGTGTGTGTGTAAAGTAAAATATAGCTCTGCCCTCTAAGTTAAACGGGTGCAATGCCCCAGCTGAAATGGACCTAGCACAGCTATTAAATGAGAAAACCAGCTAGGGAACAAACATTAGTTAAGCCCTCTAATTTAAATGGGCACTTGGCTCTCTAACTCAAACGAGCCAAGAATCACCAACAAAGAATACGTACACTAGAAAAAAATGGACTTCACTAAAGATTTCCGTATGGGATAGTAAAGAAGAAACTAGGCCCTGCAACTAAAAATGACGGCCAACTAAGCAAAGCTCACGGTAGTGTAAAAATTAAACAGCAGACACACAGTAGAGAGAAAACTATATAAATCACCTATACCTAAATATAGAACAACAACATTTAAGCAAATATAAAATATACAAATTTTTCAAAAACTTAGCCACAGCCAAGGAGAAGAGCATCTGATCTTGTTGAGCGGCAAACGAGATCTGGGGAATCACACACTGCATGATGGGATAACTGTTCAACCACGATCCAAGTGAAAGACTCTGAGCTATAGTATGCAGTCGAGTCAGAGCAGAGGAACGGCTCCTAACCCAACCAGTAAGAATGAAGGCGAGACAGGACAACATAACATGTAATGTTTACTTGTCGGAATGGCTACACTGTCGGTATTAATTAGGAGTGTAAATGGTCTTACTGGGCTAGATAAAAAGTGAATGGTAATGACCTATATTAAGAAGTGCAGGGTGCAAACAGCAATGCTACAGGAGACACATTAGGAGTGGAATGAACATGTCAACTTGAAGAGCTTTAGGGTGGGTACTCAGCAGAATATCAGGAACAAAGGAAGAGGACAGTAAGTATACTGCTACAGCGAAGGGTTCCAGTAGTGATTGAGGAGGAAAAAGATATTAATGGTAACTTTGCAGCAGTTAGGAGCCAACAGCAAGAAAACAGGTTCACTTTGCCACTTGCATATTCCCTGTAAAATGAAGTCATGCTCACAGATGGATTTGGATGGAAAGAATTAAAAGTATGTTAATAATGGCTAGTGACTGGAATTAGATTTGTAACAGTGATGAATTCTCAGGGAGACACAAAAGTGAAATTACAACTAGAAAAGTACATTTTTGAAGAAACATTTGAAAGCATTTGGTAAGGAGGATATTATTTCAGCAGCAGGCGCTTGAGCTCAAACAGAACTTAAATATTACATCATAAAATACACAAGATCTGGGTTAGGCTGCACAGAATCTGTATAGCACAAGGGCATATTAATTTGCCCAAAAGTATTGAGACTCCTCCAATAAGTGTATCTATTTTCCTGTGAGGGCTCGCATACAGATACAGGGTAATAAAAAGTAAAGGAGAGACAGTTTCACTTTCCTATAAACTTACTGAAAACAGAAGAATACAAAGATTGGGTAACAGTACTGGTCGGACTAAGGAATCTGCCCCTGTATAAAGAATAGTTGTGTAAAATCTTACCATAACCTTAGATGTCCTTTTCTTCTATGTTGCAGTATTCTTAACATGTGGAAGACCCACTCCCCCCACCAAGCAATCAGACGTCCGGCCAGCATACAACAGCTTTTAGCTAATGCAAGTACGTGGGACGTCATACGTATGGCTTGTCAAATGTCAGACATAAAAAGATGCCCACATGTACAATCCTCAGAAATGAAATGCCCCAAGAGGAACACCAGTGTAAGGAAAAAAGAAAATCTCCCATCCAAGGAAAAGATCAAGGTATTGGGGGGGGGGCAGAATACTACAACACAGAAGAGGAAGACAATTAAGGTAAGTGTACAACTACTCTATGGCCATCTATTCTAATGCTGCAGTACTCTTAACATGTGGGAGAGTACCAAAGCTTAGGAGGAAACCTGGGGGAAGGAAGGAACAGAGGAGGTTTCTTCAAAGCCATGAAAAATGGTTCTAGCAAACCCCAGCCCTGGATTTAGAAATACTATCCAGCTTGTAATACTGATGAAGGTAAGAACAGAAGACCACGTAGCAGTCTCCAAAAGGTGTTAGCATCCAAACCCTTAAAGAAACAACCAGAGGAAGCCACAGACCTAGTAGAGTGAGCCTCAACAGGAACAGGGAGACTCTTACAATGAAACACATGACAAAACAAAATAGCCTTAGAATTCCAAGAGGAAATAGTCTGCTATAAACAGGCAAACCCAGAGCCCTGGGATAAAAAGGAACAAAAAGCAGATTATATTTCCTGACCGCCTTAGTTTTAGCCAAATAAAATAAGAAGTTATGCACCTACCATAACGTCCCATGTTAGTTGTCTTCATCTCGCCTTCCTTCTTGCTGGTTGGGATCAGTGCCAATCCTCGGCTCCGACTCGGCCATCTTCAATTGCTTGAGAGCTGTTTACTGGCTCGAGGCTACCCCTTATCCCATAATGCCTAGCGATGGCTACCCAGATCTTGTTTGAAATAGCTAACCCCAGACATAACAACATAATAATAATTCAGTCAAGAACCAGTTGACTATACCTGCCATATTCTCTTAGGTCAAAAAGGACACAAGAGAACACACAGCCAGTGAAACAGAACAGAAAAACTCCTCTCGGTCCACTAGGACAGAGGGATGGAGGGTGGGACGCAAGAAGGAAGGCGAGATGAAGACAACTAACATGGAATGTTATGGTAGGTACATAACTTCTTAATGTTAAGTTGTCTATCTTTGCCTTGGTTCTTGCTGGTTGGGACAGCGTCCCTAGCACCTAACATCCTGCGTGGCTCAATGGAACAGACTCTTCAGAACAGTGGAACCAAAGTCAGCTGTGCTCCTGGAGACCATATCCAACTTGTAATGAGAAATAAAGGTATGAGGGTTTGCCCACGTGGCAGCTGCACAGATAGAATCCATAGGCAACCTATACTGGAAGGCTACAGAGCTGGCCAAGGCCCTAGTAGAATGACCTTTCGGTTTAATAAGTAACCATTTGTTCCTTGACTGATAAATGACAGTAATAGTGTGTGACAACCATCTAGACAAGGTTACCTTGGAAACTGGGAGACCCTGTTTGCCCAAGGCGTAAGAGAGGAATAGCTGGTCCGATTTCCTTACTTCTTTAATTCTGTGCAGGTAAAACCGCAATTGCCTATGAACATCCAATTGGTGTAGTTTGTATTCTGCCTTGTTGGTATGATTAGAGAAAAAAACACAGGAAGATCTATAGATTGGCTTAAGTTACTTTCTGAGCAGACTTTAGGGAGAATTGAGGGATTAGCTCTCAGAGCAACCCTGTTCTTATGAAAAACCAAGTAAGGAGGACGAACACATAGCGCCTGAAGTTCGGAGATGCGTCTGGCTGAAGTAGTAGCTACCAGAAAGAGTGTCTTCCAAGATAGGAACTTGATAGAGCAAGAAGCTGCTGGTTCAAAAAGGGGCAGAATTAAGGAGGTTAGGACTAAATTAAGGTCCCATGGAGGGAGGGGATCTCTCACTGGAGGCCCTCTCAAGAAAGCTTTACATAGCTTATGAGACATAATGTTAGAGTTTGAAAAACCAACATGAAAGTTAGAAATGGCCGCAATTTATACCCTGATCGTAGAAGCAGCAGACCCGGAATGAAACAGCAGAACTAGGAATTCCAAGATTTCGTGGACTGGGGCTGAGAAGGGATCCACATTCATAGTCTCTGCCCAACATTCCATTTGCTAGCATAAGTTTTCCTCATTGTAGAATTGTGAGAGGACACAATAATGTCTCGGACTGCTGGGGAAATGCTGGGAAGCCTGGCTAAGCTTGGAAGTGGAGCAACCAAGCTGTGAGCTGGAGGGTTTTTAGGGATTGATGCAACCCGCCTGACTGATGAACCAGGAGGTCTAGAATTGGGTCCAGAGTCCAGGGTTGATCGAAAAGGTAATGGTGCAGGAATGGAAACCATATCTGTCGAGGCCAGTAGGGAGCAATGAGGATCATTTTGCAACCCAATGATATTGCTTTCTGTATAAGTTTGGGTATCAGAGGGAATGGAGGAAAGGCATAAAGAAGTCCCTGGGGCCAATCGTGGACTAGAGTGTCTCTGGGTGTGTGACCCGGAAGCGGGAGAAGTAGTTGCTGCATTTGCTGTTGAAGAGGGTGGCAAAGAGATCACAGCAAGGCTGTCCCCATTTGCGAAAACCACGATTCGCCATATCCTGATTCAGAGACCACTCGTGAGGCATTAGAATAGCTCTGCTGAGCCTGTCTGCTATGACGTTGGATCCCCCTGTCTTTTTTGGTAATAAAAAGAACCTTGAGTAAGTTCTGGATCCGTGCTGGTCTGCCAGGACTTCCTGGATGGCTCTTTTTTCTAGCAGTTTTGAAACTTCTATTACTGCTTGCTACCTCAAATTGGGTGGAACATCTGGGAGGGTCTTCCTTGAATGCAAGGGGAGTTGAAGGAAGGGGATTTTGTAACCTCTGGATATAACTGACCGTACCCATCTGTCTTGTGTTAAACTTCGCCAGGCTTTTGGGTACAGCGAAAGTCTTCCCCCGACTGCCTCCAGAGATGAGCAGCCGGGCAACCCTTCAGGGATGCTGAAAAGGCTTATTAGAGAAGGATTCTCTGTTGCCCTGGTTATGCGGACCCCCTCTGCCACGAGGGTGGCGTCTATTATTATTGTTTTCCCCTCTGGCTCTGGAGGAAAAATCACTAAGTGTGTCAGGCAAGGCTCCCTGAGATTTACGGAACCACATCTTACCACTCTTCTGACCTTTGGGGTAGAGTCTTGAGGGAGTGGAAAAATGGACTCCACGGCAGAGAGAGTCTTGCCTTCTTGCTCACACCAAGTGTCTTTCACCTGTGGTCCAAAAAGAAAGGAACCATCAAAGGGAGTGTTGGTGAAGGACGCTCAAAAGGGTTGCACAAACTTACACAACCGCATCGAGGCATGCCTCCTAAGGGCTACCCCGGTACCAGCGGCTCTACTCGCCCCATCGGCTGCATAGGAAATGAGCCTCATGGAGGAGTTAACAACAGAATTAAGCATCACTAGCTGGGAAGCCACCTTAGCTTGCACTCCCTCAGCTGTTGGATCTTGGAGGGTATCTCCGAGCTCTTTAAGGAGATCCCTTTGAAGGTGAGTAAAATGACACAAGTAGTTCAGTGACCTCATAGAGAAGGTCGCTGAAGTGAACATTCGCTTCCCATATCTGTTCAGCGTCCTAGACTCCTTGTTAGCGGGATGGACAGACGAAGAGGTCTCCGCTAACTCTTTTTGTGGCTGTTGTTTCTACCATAGCATCAACTGTTTATCCTAGGGTGCTGTAATAAATTTACCAGGTCTCCTTGGAGTTTGTTCCACTGTATCTGGAGCTGACCAAGCCTTTCAAGCCACGACAGTTATAAGTGGATCGAAAGGTGGAGACACCCAGGAGATGGAAGGTCGGGAACCGAAAGCATCCAGAAATACAGACTCATCCTCAGAAGGGGCTAAAGGATTGCAGTTCCCCTTCTGCTTGAGCATCTCCAGGATGTCCGAAAAGGAGACATCCTCAGAGGGGGATCTCTGGGACCCTTCCGATTCATCTAAGTCGGAATCAGAAGTGACAGACTCAGGGGAGTCAATGTGCTTCCTCTTGCACTTCTTCTCAGGGCCTCCGCTGAGAGATCAGGGGAGGCCTTGGAAGAAGAGGTAACACCCAATGGGGTGTCCTGGAGAATTGGTTCCCTAAGCTTGGGTCCTGGAGGAGGAGTAGAGGTTGGCACAGGCACTACAGGGGACAGAGCAGGTGGGGCTGATAGTGGAGCTGACTCAGTGGCCAGCACACTCCGCATGACATTAAAGGCATCCCTGCCATGATGCAGAAAAAGCTCCGGTTCCGAAGAAATAGGAATCTTTCTCCGCACCAAGGGAGACCGCTCCGAGGCTGATGTAGGAGCAGAGCTCACCTGCGCTGAAGCTCAGAGAGGGAGAACGTGGTCGGACAAGGGTTCAATGCCACTCGCCCCCTCAGAGCTGACGAGGGAGCCCCAGCGCCCAGATCCCTAGATGGACGGCATCACCGAGGGAATCAGAGCCAACGTCGGAACCAAAGGAGATAGTGTTATCTGAGCCAACGGTTCCACTACTCAAACCCCAACGAACTCCGGCTCCGAACTCATTGGAGTTGGAGGAGGAACATCAAGAGAAGTGGATGGAGCCGATACCCGCTGAGTAGGGCTGGACAACAACTTGGCTAGTGCCTGCGACTTCAGCAACCTACTGACCACTCTCTCCGCATCGTGGTCCGATAGCCTAGAGGACTGAGAGGAGTGAGAAGATCGGTGATTGTGCTCGCTCTGAAGTAAAGGAGACCATGGAGCTGAATGCACCGATTCAAGTGAGGGGGACCTTAGCCTCTTGTGGCTCCGCGACGGCTCCGAAGCCTCTGATGGAGCCGATGGAGAGACTGTCTTGTCAGTGCCAGCCGGAACAGACGTGGAAGGTAAACCCCGAACCGAAGACTGCTCCGAACTTGGAGCCGATGGCTTAGTGGGTTTAGGGGATTTCACAGGCTGTGAGTTCTTGGCCGGTGAATCCTGGGGTTTTAAAAGACCCCTAAGAATAAGCTTATTCTTATGCTCCTACAGGACTCTTGGACTAAAGGCCTGGCAGATAGAACAAGAGTCCTGCAGGTGTACAGCGCCTAAACAATAGACGCAAGAAGTGTGCCCATCTGTTAGAGACATTTTCTGACAGCATGAATCACACTTCTTGAACCCAGAAACCTTGGATTCCTTTGACATCCTTGACAGTAAGGAAAAACAATTATAACAATAACAATTATAACTAACAACCAGAAGCAAAATACAGTCTACAAAAAAAAAAAAAAAACACAACTATAAAGACTATAGCTAAAGTTTTTTTTTTAAGAGAATAGGAAAGCCTCTAACTTAAACGGCTAGCCTATAAGAGAAAGGTAGAAGGAAAAGCCTCTAACTTAAACGGCTAACCTGACAAAAGGAGGTAGGGGGGAGGGGTGGGGGAGAACTCCCCAAGTTAAACGAGTTCTACTATGAGCTAAACAACTATCACAAAACAAGACTATCGTCAACAATAAAATACTAGAAGGGCTGAATTCTAGTGAAGAAAGTTATACAAAAAACTTTATACGAGCCTGAGCCAGGAAAACGACACCTCGCAGCTGAAGCGGCAAACGAGATCTGGGTAGCTATCGTTGGCATTATGGGATAAGGGGTAGCCTCGAGCCAGTAAACAGCTCTCGAGCTATTGAAGATGGCAGAGTTGGAGCAGAGGATCAGCTCCGATCCCAACCAGCAAGAACAAAGGCGAGATAGACAACTTAACATCCAAAATTGTCTATGCACATCCAAGGTGTGCAAGATCTTCTTACTAGAGGATTGTGCAGAAGAGAAAAAAGTGGTCATCTGAATAGATTGATTAAGTGACGACTCATTCACCACTCCAGATATAAAAGGAAGGATTAGTATGCAGAGAGACCCTATCCTTATGAAAAACAAGAGAAGGTGGAGAAGCCTTCAAAGCTTGAATCTCAAAAACTCTCCTAGCAGAGGACAAAGCTAGTAAAAAAAAGAAGTTATGTACTTACCATAACGTTCCATCTGTGTTATCCATTTTCATTTATCCTCGACATATGGGTTTGGTTCAGATATTGGAGCAGTTACTACAGCTTGCGCTGACCAAAAAACTCTCCAGCTTCACCTCTACCCATAATTCCTCTCTCTGAATTACCTCAGATCGAGTTTGCAGTCTAAAGTGATAGATAAAGAAGCCTTAATGGAAGCCATATCTTCTATCCCTTAAAGATTACAGTAAGAGATAAGAACATTATCCATTCTACCACAATATCTTCAGAGACTGGGGGATGGAGGAAGGGAAGTCGAGGATAAATGTAAATGGCCATACACATGGAACATGATGGTAAGTATATAGCTTCTTTATCTGATGTCAATTTTCATTGTATACTTGACCTGTGGGGCAGAGTCCCAAGCTACTTTAGACCTTGGGAGGACTCATGGGAAGGACATTCCTGAGCACCATAGAACCAAAGGATGCTCTTCCCCTAGAAACCAAATCCAATTTGTAATGAGTAACAAAGGTATGGGGAGAAGCCCATTTAGCTGCTGCACATATATCATCCATTGAAACTCTAGACTGGAAAACCACTGAGGTGGTGACAGATCTTGTAGAATGTGCTTTAACAGGCCTAGGGAAGGTAATTTTTCCTTCTGTCATAGATAAAGGTAATACAATCTTTGAACCATCTGGCTAAGGCTGCCTTGCTGACTGGTTTACCAAACCTAGCACTTGAAAAGGAAACAAATGGTTGGTCAGATTTTTTGTGTCTTTTTCCTGTGAAGGTAAAAATGCAACTGTCTGTGAACATCTAGCAAATCCAGACAGTATTCACCTCTGTTTGAAAATTTTGGAAAGAATACTGGCAAATTGTCTGAATGACTCTGACATTACATTTGGTAGGAAGGTGGGATTTGTTCATAAGGAGACTCTATTCTTATGAAAAATCAGATAAGGTGGTTTGCATGATAAAGTCTGAATTTCTGGAATCCTTCTAGCAGAGGTTATTACCACAAAAAATAATGTTTTCCATGACAAGTACTTCATATCACAGTCTGCAGATGGTTCGAAGGGAGAATGTGCAACAGTTTGCAACACTAGGTTTAGGTCCCACAGTGGAGCAGGATGTTTGAAAGGAGGTTTCAGCAAGTATCCCTTTTAAAAGTGACAGTCTATGAGAAGCCAAGGTCATTCTTCCAGACCATCATGGAAATGTGAAATTGCTGCAAGCTGTATTCTGATGGTAGAACGGAAAGGTCCTGCATTGAAAATAGAGGCTAAGAACTCTAAAATATTATCAATATAAGTGGAAAAAGGATCAACATCCCTTTCACGAGCCCAAATGGTAAATCTTTTCCATTTACTATTATATAGTTTCCATGTGGAAGGTTTATGAAAAGCTAGGGCAATTTGGCATACTGGGGAAGAAAGACTAAGACTCCCTGGCCACTAGTGGAACTAGAGGAACCATGCTGTCAAGCTTGAGGTTCAGAATGTCTGGGTGAACTAGCCCATCTGTATGGGACAGAAGGTTGGCAGCCGGGTTCAGAGTCCTTGGTCACTGAATTAGACAAGGCCAAAGAAAGGGAAACCATACCTGTTGAGGCCAAAATGGAGCAATAAGGATTACTTTGCTCTTCAACCTGAGTGCTTTCTGTACGAATCTTGGAATTAGAGGTATCGTGGGGAAAGGCATATAGGAGACCGGAAGGCATAATAGATAACTCTCCAAGCTAGGCATCAACCCATATGTTACCAGATGGGTAAGCTAACTGGCTGACTGATGGAACCCACTCAGTCAAAACAGGGGAAGCCACCTTTAGTAGTAGACCCATAACAAGCGGCGTACCCCAAGGATTAGTCTTGGGGCCTATACTGTTTGGGATATACTATTCTGAAATGCAAGCCAAAACCAGTGGTCTATGGCTGACCAAGTTTGCAGATGACTACAAGCTGGGCACTGTCGAATTCCCCTAGTGATGTGAACATCCTCCAAGAGGGCCTTACCCAAACTAATAACTGGTGCCAAAAGCATGGCCTCAAACTGAATGCCAAGAAATGCATCATTATCGCCTTTGGGGGAAATGGCATCCCCACTAATTATCACATTAATAAAGTAATAAGCGCACAATCAGTCATGAGGGACTTGGGCACCCAGGTTGATAGCTACCTGACTTTTGACCACCATATTGCCTCCATTGTAAAGAAGGCTTTCTACATGATCCACCTCATAAGTAAGGGCATTTCATCCAAGAACAAGGTAGTCATAAAATCCCTGTACTCCTCCCTCATCAGACCTATTATCGAGTATAATGCCCCCTTCGGCATGTACCTTGCCAAGCACATGTAGCAGTTGGAGACCACAGAAGTTCCTGGCCAGGAAAATCCAGGGTCTCAAACACCTATCCTACACAGATAGTAGAGGGACAGGGCTTTTTAGTCTCAGTCTCATACAGACTGCTCAGTGGTGACCTGTCTCTGGCATACAAGGACGTCTCAGACTTTGACTTGCGGATATGCAGCAACTCCATCAAGACCTACTCCAATTGTGCAACCCGCATGCAAGGCCTCAACCTGGTCTGTGACATTAATAGAACTTATTGGCGGGATAGATTTGTGTCCCAATGATTTCCCCATCTGTGTTACAGACTCCCTCTTCATGTCAAACAGAGTACCTCACTAGTCCTCTTTAAGAGTAACCTTAACGACTGGATGGGAAACAGAAAATATACCCCTGGGATCCCACCTGTGTCCCTGCTGGACAGGGAAAACAGGTGCTGACTTTGTGGGAACATCGGTGAAATTCTTGGCTAGGCTTATAAAGGCCTTTGGGTCAACAGCCTAGTATTGTCTTATGAACCTTTGTGTGTGGAGAAGAGTGTCTCTTGGTGACTTCGCTGGAGGGGGAATCAGGGCAAAGTAGTTGCTGCACTTGTTTAGGGGAGAGAGAAACAGGTTGCAGCAAGACTGGCCCCATTGACGGAAATTTTTTTTCCTGTCACGTTTGGATTGAGAGACCACTTGTCAGGCTGGAGAATACATTGACTAAGTTTGTCCATCACACAAACTCCCCAGAATGTGCACTGCCATCAGAAAGCTGTTGGAAGAGATCACCCACTGCCACACTCAGTGGTTCTCAACAAAGGGGATAAGATTTGGATCCTCCCTGTTTGTTGATGTACCAAAACACCAACATACTATCTTTCTGAATCACAACTGTTCCCACAGGAATAGCAGTATGAAAGGCTTGCAATGCTAAAACCACCACTCTTGGCTCCAGAACATTGATATGCAAGTTGGTCTCTGTAGGGAGCCAAGCGTCTTGGACAGTGTTGCCCAGAAAATGCCCCATACACATACAACCCATCTGGGAGACATCTGTGGTCACTATGGCCTTGGGCTCTGGAAGGACGAAGGGGCGAGTTAGGAATATTTATTTGGTGTGAAACTACAAAGCTAGATCTTTTCTGCAATGATTGGTGATCAGCTTCTGCTCCAACATGGACTGATATGGTATAGACCATTGAAAAGCCAGTAACCACTGTAGAATTCTCATGTGATATCTGGCTAGTGAAGCTAGAGTAATTGTCTCCTAGGGCCTGCAAAACTAAGCAAGCAGGAACCTTCTTCCTGTGTATTTTTTAACCTGAGCTATGATTTTTTTGAAGTATCAACAGGGGAAGGGATGCTATGGTTGTTGTCATTCAGCATTGCCCCTATAAACTCCAGACACCGAGTTAGAGACAGTTAGAATTTTTCTTGGTTGATAGTTGTTAAAGTATGCACAGGTCTGGAGAACATAATCCCTTGCTTCTATCAGTCGATGCCTGGTCAGAGCATTACTGAGCCAGTTTTCCAAGTACAGAAACACCCAGAATCCTTGAAGTCTCAAGTGAGCTGCTACTGCTGCCATACATTTGGCAAACACCCTGGGAGCTGTGGTGAGACCAAAGGGTAGCACCCTGAATTGGTAATGACCGTCTCCCAGCTGGAAGCAGAGGAACTTTCTAGAGCACTTTTCCATTTTTATATGGTAATACACATCCTGATGATCTATTGAGAACATCCAAGTCATCCTTTTCCTAAAAACGACTGTACCGTGACATCCGGAATTTCGTTTGTTGAACTGATTTGTTCAACACACTGAGATCTAATTGGTCTCCAGTTCCCTGTCTTTTTTGGCAATAAAAAGAATCTTGAGTAAATTCCGGATCCTCTCTGGTCTGGTGGGACTTCTTGGATGACTTATCTAGCAGTTTTTGAAATTCTAGAACTGCTGGTTTCCTCTGACTGGATGGAACCTCGGGGATCTTTTTGCATATAAGGGAAGAAGGGAAACTGGTATGGTATAACATCTGGATATGATCTTGTGCACCCAAGAATCTGTTACATTTAGCTAGGCGTTTTGGTGCAAGGATAAGCGTCCCCTGACTGCCTCCAGTGGAAGACAATCGGGGCTTCTTTCAGGAACACTTAAAGGGCTTACCTGGAAAGGAGTCCCTGAAGCTCTGGTTCTGCAGACCACCTCTGCCGCTTAGACAGCATCTTCCATTGTAGTTCCCACGTCTGCCCCTGGGGGAACTGCCTCCAGGTGTGCCCTGGAAAGGCTTTTGGGATTTTTTGAACCACATTTTTCCACTGCTCCTCAGATTCCTAAAATAGGATCTTTGGGGGGGGGGGTGGAAAAACATATTCCCACAGCAGAAAGGGTCTAAACATCCTTCTCACACCTGGATAAGGTCTCTCTTACTTTTGGGCCAAACAACGACGATATATCAAAAGGTGTATTGACAAATGAAGATTTAAAATGGTTCCGCAATGTCACATAGGCACATCCAGGCATGTCTTCTTATGGCTACACTTTAATCTGCCACTCTGGAGGTCCCTTTGGCTGCATGCGCAATGAGCCTCATGGATGAGTTTGACAGACTTCAGGGTGGCCAACTGGGAAGCAACCTTCTCTTGGACTTCCTTAGTAACAGCTACTGCCAGGGTATCCGACAACTCCCTGATCAGATCCCAGAGACATCTAGTGAAATGTACCAAGAAATTCAAAGACCTTAAGGTAAAGGTCGATGAAGCGTAAACTCACTTTCCAAATCTATCCATGGCCCGGGACACACATAGATGAACTCTCCTCAGTGAGTTCTTTTTTCGTGGCGGCCACTAAACATGACATCTACCACTAAACCAGAATTGTTTATCCTTGGGTGCAGACAAAATTTTGTCCAGTCTCTTGGGGATGGGTTAAATAGTGTCCAGAGCCTTGCACGCCTGCTGAGAAATCAACTGGATGAGTCTGTCAGCAGGTAGAGTCACCCAAGAGGTGGACATGTGAGTACCAAGAGCCTGCAAGTAAACGGATTCCTCAGAGGAAGGAAAGGTTTTTGGACTTCGTCATCTCTGTTTCAAAATTTCTAGGATGCCTCCAAAGGATAGATCTTCAGGATGTGACCTTAGGGACCTTTAAGCAGCAACAATCAGAACCTTGACTCCTAGAGTTTGGTGCACAATCTTCTTTATTTCGAATAAAACTGGACCACAACGAAAACAGTAAAAACAGTTATGAACAGCAGTACTAAGCGCTTTCACCCTTCCATGTCAGGGCATCATCAGAGTACAAAATATATTAGCCTAGAACGTCCCTTAAATACAAATACTTTGATTACTCTAATTACATAATTAGGTCAATCAACACTCATTAACAGAAGTTTGTATTGTGTTGGCAGTGAATGAGAGATGCATTTAAAATAAGTTAAAATAAAACTACTAATGCAAACATTAACCAAGAGTTTTAACCCATGTGTCACTTTGTTATAAAATTTTTAAAAATGTTTTGTTCATACTACAAATCCTCACACTAACGTAAACATTTTGTATAAATTTATTTAAATCTATTTTTATGTTTATATCACAAAATAATTTCAAATAAATTATATAGTTGTGAATTGATGTAATAAACATTTTTACCAATAATGTTGATTATTAAATGTAATAAATGTATATATAATATAATAATTATTAAATAATAAATAATAAATATTAAGTATTAAATATTAAAAAACTAAGTGAACCTTATTGTTAAAATCTAATTTAATTTAATATTTATATTAACATTCCATTTAAATTTAATAAATTTTATTTTATTTTAATAGTGTTTAACAAGAATAAGTTATATAATAATACATTGACGTGATGACTTGTACCAATAATTATTACATTTAATAAATTGTGTAGATAAAATGAATGAAACATGTTAAAAATGGGAATAAGAAAATTGATTGAATGATTTGTAACAAATAGTTTTAATGATTAAAGAAAATATGTACAAACTTGTTGTTCCTTTAAATAGGTAATATCTAATTACGTGACTATTTTTGTGTATATATATAATAATTGTACAAATAAATGAAAGGGCTGTGAGAAACATATGTAGGTAGAAAAAATGTATACAATATGTATAAGAAAAATAAGTAAAACATTGTGGGTGTGTGATTGGCTACTAAATAATTTGTGATTTTAACTTCAATATACTTGTAATGGAGACTTGTTCGTTAATACCAGGCCACTTATTGGCGTTTAATCTTAGTTGCCAAATACATTCTTTGGCTTCCAAAAGGGTCTTAATATCGCCCCCATTGTACAACTTGTATTGTGGTATTCTGTCTATAACAAAAAATAAAAATTTTTTGAAATTGACACACACCGTACTGTGAATATATAAGGCACTTGTTTCTTTCTTTATCCTAATGTCACTGGTGTGTTCAATGATACGAGTTTTTAGTTTTCTGTGTGTTTTTCCTATATAAAAGGCCTGACAACTTGTACAAGTAGCAGCATAAACAACCATGCAGGTGTTACAATCACAACTTCCTGGACATCTAATTGTTTTTTCATAGTTGTATATAGATAAATATGGTCCATTATTGATGAACCTACATGAACGACATCCACCACATTTGTACATTTTGGATCTCATGTACATTTCATTACTTAATGGTTTCTCAAATAAATTCTTTAAACTTCGCCCCTTACTAAAAGTGCATTTTGGCTTGTTACCAAGTATGTTCCCCAAGTCAACATTGATTTCTGTAATAATGTTCCATGAGTCGTACATCACTTTAACTATGTGTTGAGATTTTTCGTTAAAGGGGATGATAAAAGTGTCATGTCCAACATTCCTAATATTAGATGCATCTTTAAATGGTAATCCATAGTGTATAATGGGTTTATATAGTGTTGTCCTATTACTTTTTACACTGTTACCAATTCTTGATACCAACTCCTCTGGATAAGCTCTAGCGGTGAACATGTTTTTCAATATGGTAAGCTCCTTTGAAAAGGCCTCTTCGTTACTCACTAATCTTGACAGCCTCACCATCTGGCCCTTAACTAAATTCGTTTTCTGGTGGTTCGGGTGGCTACTGTCAAAATGTAGAAATGAATTGGAGTAGGTTTTTTTCCGATAAATGTTAGATTCTACTTTACCATTTTGAAATGAGATTGTGATATCTAAAAAGTTAATCTTTTCGACAGAAGTATGGCTAGTAAATTTCAAAAAACTAGTCGTTGAACCAATATATGTAATAAATTCTTTAAGCTCAATCTCAGACCCCTTCCAAAAGATTAAGATATCGTCAAGAAATCTTAGATAGATCAAAATATTACTCCAATAAGTACTAGTAAAAACGTGTTCCTCCTCCCATGCTGCCAGCACCAAATTAGCATAAATAGGGGCACATTTGGCCCCCATTGCAACACCGTTTTTTTGTCTATAATGTTGACTGTTAAAGTAAATGAAATTATTTTCTAGAACTAATTCCAACATCTGTGACAACAATCTAATTTCAGAGTTGCTGTAACCACTATGTTTGTTGAGACAAATTTCAAACAACTCAAGACCTTCTTGGTGTGGAATCACACTGAACAAATTAACAACATCGATAGTAACCATACAAAAATCAAATTGACCATTGAAAGAATTGACAAAGGCACGTAACAAATCCAAGCAGTGCCACGAATCTCTAATAATGTGGGGAAAGTCTGTCAAAACTTTCTTACACTTAAAATCAATATAAGCAGCCAAAGCCTCTGTCTTTGATCCTTTAGCGGAGACTATAGGTCTAAAGGGAGGATTGTCGAGATGTTTGTGAATTTTTGGAATCCCAAAAATAGAAGGTACTACTGGGAATTCCACTGATAAATAATGATAAGTTTGTGCATCAATCATTCCATCCATCCTTAGGGACCTTTCCCATTCATCAAAATCAGTGTCTTCTGTGATCGATTCCTGTGGGGAATCTTAAGTGCTTCCTCTTGCACTTCTTCTGAGGAACCTCCCTCAGGGGGATAGTCTGAGGAGGTATCCGAAGATGACACAAATTCCTGAGGTTTCGGTACTCGCTGTACCAACAGACAGACAGGTCAAATAACTGGCCATGGGAAAGGTATCTGATCAGAGGAGGAAGGGGCCGACTGAGTCACTGTAAGAGACAAGACCCTCTGCATTGGCTTGAAGGCTGCCCCCCACCCAAACAGGGAAGGGAGCCCAGAACCAAGATAGACTGCCTCGGAACTGGGGTCACTCCCCACTGTGAAGAAACAGCCTCAAAGACAGAAACCAAAGGCAAAGTGAATCGTGCCGATGGTTCAAGGTGCAGGGACGGCTCCGAAAAAAGTGGAACAGACTCCTACCCACTGAGCTGACAGGACAGATAGGTTCATAGGTTCATAGGTTCATACTAGGCTATCTGCCCGAGGGCATTTACAAGCCTAGCCCATAGTTTTGTGGCTTACGCCACCCCTTTAGTATGGGGAACTATACCCATTATTTTGCTGTGCCTCTGTCGAGCAGTGACACTGAGGTAATCCCTGGGGTATATCTGCGATCTCCCATCCATTGGTCAAGATACAGTCTCAGGAGGTCTCTGGCTCCGAAATAACTGAAGAACTCAGGGCAATAACCAGTTCCAAAGAGAGAGAGATTTCAAGAACAGATGCAACCAACACCAGATGACTCGGAGCTGTAAACTCTGAAGCCTCGGAGGAGATCAGAGGCGTGGTTAGAGGGGTGAATGAAAGTTCAGCTCCTGAGCCCATGGGGGCTGGAGCCAAAGGGTGTCCTGTGACACCTCTTGCCCACAGAATTTTATTCACCAGTCTCTCCATGTCAAGTTCTGTATGGGTTATGGTGGAAAGGACTAACAGAGGGTGATTTAGGTCTTTGAAGAAAAACCTCAAATAACTTGCCCACAAAGGGGTTAATAGATGGTAAATAAGTCCTGGGCAGAGTTTCCTTTTGCCCTACATATGTAGTCTGCACCAAAGTATTTGCCATTGATGTAGAAGCAGAAGGCAAATTTTCTTGTGCCAAAGCCACTAGCGTCAGGGGCTTTGACATAGCAATGGTGGTCGGTGCAGGTCATTTTCCCAGTACCAAAGTCTTACAGTCAGAGTCTTTTGGCTCTGAGGAACTTTTAGAAGCAGAGGATCTATGCTTCTCAGCTGTCTGTGTCGAAGGGGAGGATGGCACTGACAAACTCCTCTTTTTCCCTTCTCCAAACAGGACAATGAAAAAGGGGGAAAAAAATTATTTTACCTTCATCTACAGCAGATAAGGCTCCTCTCCTAAGGTGGAAAGAATCAAGCCTTTCAAAATTAGCTCGTTTCTCTTCTCAACGAGAGCCCTATGGCTAAAACCATGGAATATACTGCAGTCTTCCTGTAAATGCACAGGACCCAAACAATATACACATAAAAGATGAAAGTCTGATAGAGATATCTTGTGGCCGCACTTCCGGCATTTTTTGAAGCTGGAAGGGGCCTAAGCTTTCTCAGCCATAATAAAAAAAGATGACTGGAAATACACACACATGCACACTCTCGCAAAAGAGAGAGAGGCAAAACTCTCAATAAGAAAAGGCAGAAGGAAGATGGACTTTTCTTTTAATGATATGATGAAAGGGGGGAAAGGAGGAAAGAGCATCAATGATTATAGAGTACACCGAAGTGTACGGAAAGGGGACAGCGACTGGTAATTAAAGGGGAGAGGAACAGCAAAAGGGAATGAACACTGAAAAGAGAAGTTTGTAAAATAGAAGAAAAAACTATTTAAAAAAGCGAAACTCAGCTCGAGAGCTCTGGTGAACACATCTGTCTGGAAAAGCAGCAAACAAGATCTGGGGTAATTAGGAGAGAGGGATTATGGGTAGAGATGAAGCTCAAGAGTTTTTTTCAGTGCAAGCTGTAGTAGCAGCCAAGCTGATTCCGATATTGGAACTGAACCCATATATCAAGGATAAAATAAAAATTGACAACCTCAGATGAACGGTTTTCCAGGTACAAAAAGTACAGTTTTGTACCTACCATAAATGTAGATGTTCGAGGATCCACATTGCTGCAGTCCTAACCATTGGGTAGTCCGCTGTCCCAGTCGGCCCGAATACCAAAGTATATGGCTGACGTCGGTCAAGGCGCATTAGTCTGACGTCAGGACGTCAGGGTACTAATGCGCATGACCGACGTCATATCCTCAGTCTTTTCTTGCCCCAGATGTCAGAAGACCCTAAAAGACAAGGCCAAAACCAAAAACACCAAACACTCCTGCACCAAAAATATGTACAATATATACAAAATTACAAGAGTATAACCTCACCCACACAACCACCCCTAAACACAGAGGGGAAGGAGGGAGGGTAAATTGGACTGCAGCAATGTGGATCCTCGAACATCTACATTTATGGTAGGTACAAAACTGTACTATGTTCTTCATTCCACATTGCTGCAGTCCTAACCATTGGGTAGAATCCCAAAGCAGAGGTAAGGGAGGCTGGCAAATCATAAGGAAGCAGGAGCTGTCAACATGCCTTGCAAAATAGCTGTGGCAAAACCAGCCCTAGATTTAGAGTAGAGAGGAAGGTGGTAATGCTTAGAGAAAGTATGCACTGAACTCCAAGTAGCTGCCTCCAAAATATCCTTAGTTGCCACCCCTTAGAAATGCTGTTGAAGTGGCAGTAGCCCTAGTGGAATGAGGCCTAATCCCAGCTGGAATCTCCTTGCCATGATGGGAATAACAAAATGCAATGCAAAACCCAATCCACTTAGAAATAGTTTGTTTTGACACAGGCTTGCCCTGAGAACTCAAAGCAAAAGAAACGAACAACTGCTGAGACTGCCTAAAATCCTTGGTCCTGCTTAAATAATAACGCAACTGCCTGTGTACATCTAAAGTGTGCAAAATCTTTTCCCCCTTATTTTGGGGATCTGCATAGAAAGTAGGCAAATGAATAGTTTGGTTTAAAGCCACACTAGAAACCACCTTAGGCATAAAAGAAGGATTAGTACGTAATGATACCCTATCCTTATGGAAAATCAAAAAAGGCTCTACCGCCATAAGGGCCTGCAATTCAGAAACCCTTCTTGCAGAAGTAATGGCCAACAAAAAGCAGTCTTCCATGACAAGTATTTCAATTCAGCAGTAGCCGCAGGCTCAAAAGGTTGTAGAGTAAGTTTCTCCAACACAAAATTGAGATCCCAAGCAGGAGTAGGAGCTCTACGTGGGGGTCTTATATTCTTTGCCCCTCTAAGAAATTGCTTGAACAAAGGATGCGAAAACAATGGTGGATCACAATCATAGTGAGCTGAAATTGCTGCAGCATGAATCTTAATGGAAGAGAAAGACAAACCTTTGTCCAATAACTCAGTAAGATATTGAAGAGCCACACTCAAATTAGGCTCAGAAATCTCCAAATTCTTTGCTGCACTCCAAAATAAAAATCTCTTCCATTTTTCTGCGTACACTTTCCTTGTACTAGGTCTTCTGGCTTCCATAATCACATTTAAAACTTGTTGAGGAAGTTGAGACCTGCTGTGTTTCAAAACAGAATATGCCAGGCTGTTAGATGAAGAGAGTGAAGCTTGACATTGAGCAGGTGACCGTCCCTCTGAGACAACAGGTGTGGAATCAAAGGTAAAGGCCATGGAGGCTTCCTTACCAGACTCCTCAGTAATGGGTACCAGTGTTGCGAGGCCAATCTGGAGCTGTTAAAATCATCCTTGGCTTGTCTTGTCTGACCTTTAGGAGCACCTTTGGGAGAAGAGGCAGAGGTGGAAAGGCATACACATGAAGATTTTTCCAACTGAAAGAAAGAGCATCCACTTTCCAAGCTGTGTGATGAAACCTCTTTGTGCAAAACTTTGGCAGCTGGTGGTTTAGTGGAGAAGCGAACAGATCTATGTCTGGAGTTCCCCATGACACTGTCAATTTCGAAATACATGAAGATCCAGTTTCCACTCGTGGGGATCCATGATTTGTCTGCTTAACACATCTGCTAAGGAGTTCTGTGCTCCGGCAGAAACCTTGCCTGAAGAGTTAGTTGCAAGCTGAGCGCAGTCTCCCATAAAATCATTGCTTGCCTGCACAACGGGTAAGAATGTGTTCCCCTTATTTGTTGATGTACCACATGACAGTTGTGTTGTCTGTTAGAATCAACACCTGCCCTGGAAGAAGTAACTCCTTGAAAGCCATTAATGCAAACTGGACTGCTAACATCTCCTTCATGTTGATATGTAGATGCTGTAGTCTGGCAGGCCACTTGTCTTGTATCCACTTTCCATTTAGATGAGCTCCCCAAGCAATGTCTGAGGCATCTGTCGTTAGAATCTGACTCGCCTCTGGCCGGGTCACAGAGAGTCCCTTGTTTAGGTGACATTCCTGAGCCCACCACAAAAATTCCTGTTGAATGCAAGGTATTATTTGAATGACAGTGTCCAAATCCTGGCAGTGCTGTGTCCATACATTTTGAGATACCATTGCAGCTTCCTCATATGCAGTTTGGCATTGGGAAGCACCAGAATACAAGATGCCATGAACCCTAAGGCTTGAAGGACTGTCCTTGCAGGTCAGCCCGGACTGAAGAGATAGTTGATGGAAGTAAATGGAAAGATTCTTTTGTTTGTCCGGGGTTAAAAAGGCCATCTGGGCTGCTGTATTCAGTCTCACACCCAGAAAGCACATGTCTTGAGAGGGTACTAGACTGGACTTTATTTCGTTCACAGAATACCCTAGGCATCTTAGCACTGCTATCACATATTCCAAATGCTGTAAAAGGTCTTCCTTTTCTTGAGCCAGAATCAGGCAGTCGTCCAAGTAAGGATAGATTTGAATTCCTTTTAGCCTGAAGTAAGCTATCACTGGAGCCAGAACCTTTGTGAATACTCTGGGCGCAGTAGATAAGCCAAAGGGCAATGCAGAGAACTGATAATGGGAATTTCCAGCTCGAAAACGCAGATACTTCCTGCAACTCAGTCTGATAGGCACATGAAGGTAAGCCTCCTTGAGATCTAAAGTTACCATCCAGTGATCTTTGCCCAGCAGAGGTAAAAGCTGTTGTAACATCAACATTTTGAACTTGGGAATGTCCAGATAAGTGTTGAGGATAGATAAATCCAAAATTGGTCTCCATGTGTTCCCCTTCTTTGGTACTAGGAACAGGCGAGAATAAAATCCTAGGCCCCTTTCTGGCACAGGAACTGGCTGAATGGCCCCTATTTGGAGTAACAGAGAAATTTGCTTGTGAGCCTCTTTTCTTTGTAGAGGAGGAATGTCTGGCATGCCTTTGAAAGGAGGCAAGGTATGGAAATAAAACCTGTAACCGTGGTGAATGATATCCAAAACCCATCTGTCTTGGGTAATTAAATCCCAATTTTCTTTGAAAAGAGCCAACCTTCCTCCCAAAGGTGCTGCCAGACGAGAACGTACTGGCAGCTGAAAAGGCAGGTCATTGGGTCTGTTTACGAAAGGACTGACCCCTGCCCTCACCAGAAGTCTGAGCAGGCGAACTCCCTGTTCTAGGCCTAAAAGAACCTTGAGCTCTGCCCCTACCACGCCTAGACCTACCCCTAGACTGGGAATCATAAGCAGGATATGTCCATCCCTTAGTAGGCCAATTTCTACTAAACTTGGAGGCTGTACCTGCAAAAATCTTTAACAGTTTGCATAGACTTAGCCTTGTCCTCCATTTTCTTTAAAACTGCTTCCACAGGCGAACCAAACAACACGTCAGACTGTAAAGGAGCATCCAAAATCCTTGTCTTAACATGCTCAGCTAAATTCTGATCCCTCAACCAGGCGTGCCTACGAAGAACAGAACCAGTGGCAGCCACCCTCGAGGAGGCCTGCACAGCATCAAAACCACATTGCAAGGAATGCTTACCCACCTGTTCAGACACATGAACTAAATCCTGCAACTCTTTACAGTCAATACCTTCCGCCAGAGCATCCACCTTAGACTTCAATTGTGAAAGGAGATAATTTTGATATTTTAACATGTGAAACTGGCAATTCAACGCCCTCATGGCTAAAGTGGAAGAAGTATACACTTTCTTTCCCCATCTATCCAAAGCCCTTGCCTCTTTATCAGGAGGAACAGGATTTTTAACAACAGAAGCCTTAACACCTTTAGGCCCCTGAGAGACAGTTTCTGGGTCTGCTCTAGGACTCTTAAAAAGATACTTATGAGCTTCAGGCACCCTATAGTACCTATCCGGTTTAACTAGGGCAGGAGGCAAAGAATCAGGGTTCAGGGAAGCCTCTGCAAAAACATCTTCCACCACATTCAGAACAGGAGGTATAGCTAAAGGCCTATGCTGGGGTAAAAACAAGAATTCCCTAAGCCTCTTCCTGGAATCAGAGAAATCTTGACCTTCCCATTTAAAATGCTCCCTCATGGAATGCAGAGTCTCTGAAAATGAAAAATCCTCAGGAGGAGAAGCTGAAGGAGTAGAATCATCCACATCAGAATCAGAATAAGGAGGAAACTCCTGCAAGTCTTCAGCCGAAGACTCAGAAGCCTGCGAACACTGCTCAAAACTCTCAAACTCAGGTTCCACCCTAGGCCTCTTATCAGGAGGGGGCATAGAACCTCTAATCATAGTAATCAAATCCTCTGCCATTTTAAGCATATGTTTCTTAGGCAAAGATCCTGAAGAGCTAGGAGAAACCCCACTGAAGGTAAACCTGGCCTGCCTCTCAAAGAAGCCTTGGAAACAGAAGGGAGGCTCTAACCACCTTAGGAAGAGAGGGAAGAACAGCCACCTGAGAAGCCCCTTCAGCCTGGCCTACCTCCTGAGAGGACACATCCTGTAACAGTAAAGTCTCTCCCTGAGACTCCAAAGAAACTCCTGGCAGAACCTCCGGCTCCACTGAGCCTTCTAAAGAACCGTCGTCCGGGACTGTCGGTTCTTCCACTCTAGGCTTTGCTGCTTTGTCCTTGCTCTGTTGACGAAGCGGCGCGGAGCATCCGGCGGCATTTTATAATTACAACGCTTCCCAAAAACTAACCTGGCACAGTCTAACCTTCTCTTAATAGTGCGTTTGTTAAATCTAGCACAAGAGCGGCATCCAACAACGTCGTGCTCAGGCCCTAAACAAGGTATACACAAGGTATGGTAATCCCTATGAGGTATCTGTTTCCCACAAGAAATACAGTTATTCACTTTTTCTGACATCCGGTTAAATACTGAGGCAAGAAAAAACCAAAATATTCCCCAACGGGGTACTTAGCCAACTTTGATTCGGTCTGAAACTCCGACTTCAGAAAATTTCAGAACGCCAACCTGCACTCGCAAAACTGCTTCTGCATCGGACCATGCGGCAAAAAAGACTGAGGATATGACGTCGGTCATGCGCATTAGTACCCTGACGTCCTGACGTCAGACTAATGCGCCTTGACCGACGTCAGCCATATACTTTGGTATTCGGGCCGACTGGGACAGCGGACTACCCAATGGTTAGGACTGCAGCAATGTGGAATGAAGAACATCCTTAAGGAAGCTGAAGCTGCAGGTTCAAAACGGGCTACAGTTAGCTTCTCTAAATCCCAAAGGAGGAGGAGAAACTGGTTTCCTGGGAGGATTAATGTGAAGGACACCTTTGAGAAAAAGTTTTACTTCATCTACAAGGGACTACAGAGGCAGTCAATGGCAGAGAAGCAGAAATGGGTGACAAGTGAACTTTAACTGAGGAATAAGCCAAACCACTCTAAGTCCCACAAGTAGGAAAGGGCAACTGGGATAGCCACTGAAAGTGGGTCCAGATTATGTGAAAGACACAAAGTAGAAAATTTCTTCCATTTAGATAAGTAAGATCTTCCAGTTTTTTTTTTTTCTGGCCTCCTGCCGTACCCTAAGAATGTCCTCAGAAAAAAGGTGCCTGAAATAGATCAAAAGTTTATCACACACAAAGTCATTTGTAAAGTTGGCAGATGTGGATGAAGCAGAGATCCCTTGTCCTGTGGGAGAAGGTCCAATCTGTGACATAACTTGTGATGATTGCCCTTGGCTAAATGCAGAAGAGGCAACCAATGTTATCTTCACCAAAAGGGAGTCACCAGCAAGATTTTAGGTTTGTCTTGCTGAATCTTGAGCAAGATAATTTGAATGAGAGGAAAAGGGGGAATGCATAAAGGAACATTCCCTTTCAAGAGGCTCTGGCACAAAAAAGAGAAAGTTGTCTGTTCAGAGGGAAGACAAAAAGATCCACATGAGGAATACCCCACCGATGGACCAAGTCCATAAACACATCCCTATGAATCATCAATTCGTGGGATTGAGTCATAGACCTGTTTAGAGTGTCTGCCACAAAATCTTGAGTGGCTGAAATGTAAACTGCATGAAGAGTCACCTTGTACTGAACTGCCAAGTTCCATGCACTCAGAGTCAATCTGAAAAGAAGATAGGACTTTGTCCCCCCTGCTTGTTTATATACCAGAGGACTGTGGTGTTGTCCGTAAACACTGAGGTCCTGGATGAAACAGAGGATGGAAAGCCTGCAGGGCTAGAAAGAGAGCCCTAATTTCCTTGATATTGCTATGCTCCTTTCTTTGAGAAGGAGACCAGAAACCCTGAACCTTCTCTGATGCAAAGGTTGCCCCCCCCAACCTATGTCTGAGGCATCTGTGAACAACGCAAGTTGATTGAGACTGATGCAGAGGAAGACCTGGATTCAGAGAAAATTGCTGAATCTAGCAAAGCAGGCACGGGAGAAGAGGGAGAACAAACTCCAGAGGATGAGCATGCTGCATTCAAACTGATTTTAGGTACCACTGAAATTTCTTCATGTGAAGTTTTGCCAGGGGCACCACAGGAATTGTGGACGGCATAAACCCCGGAAGTCCAACTCTTGACAGTTAGAGATGGAAAAGAATGAAGTCAGAAACAGAATTTTTTCTGGTGGAAGAAAAGCCATCATGAGATCTGTTCTTAGCCTGCACCCTAGGAAAATGTGATCCTGAGATGGGGAAAGAAAGGATTTTTTGTAATTTATTGTGAACCCCAATCTTTGCAGGAGAGAGATGGCTAACTGCAGATTTTGAAGCAAATGTTCTGGAAGAGGAGCCAAGAAAATAATACTCTTCCAACTATGGATATATCTGAGTACCTCTTATTCTGCAGTAAGCAATCACAAGGGCCAAACATTTTGTGAATACCCTTGGGGCAGTGGGTAGACCAAAGGGGAAGGCACAGAACTGAAAGTGCAAGGAAGCCACAGAAATACGTAAACATTTCCTGTGAACAGCAAGGATAGGAATGTGAAGATAGGCATCCTTGATGTTCAGAGAGGCTTAATGCAGGCCTGAGGAGGAACTAAGGGAAACAACGTCTGTAGAGACAGCATGAGAAAAGTTGGAACCTTTAGAAACGTGTTTAAATGGGAAAGGTCCAGAATGGTTCTCCAAGGGACCTTCCTTTCTGGGAACAAGTAAGATTCTTGAGTAAAATCCCCTTCCACTTTGATCCAGGGGAACAAATTTAATAGGATCCTGGGTAATTAAATCGTTTAGAACCTGTGGAAACTAAATGGTTTGGAGGAGAAAGAGAAATGCCCCTGAAAGGAGGAAAAATTTTCCAAGTCATAAAATATCCATGTCAGATAACAGACAGAACCCAGGAATCCCGAGTTATACTTGCCCAAGCTGGATGAGACAGACAGACGAAGAGAAAGAGGAGTAAGACTTGGAAGTGGCTGGTAGTCAGAGTACCTGGCCTATCTGGAAAGGGCTGCCTAGAAGTGGAACCTGAAAGAGAAGTCTTAGTCTGAGGAGATCGTCTAACAGTCTTCTTAGTTCTAGAAGGCAACGACGAACGTATCCGTCTCCTAACAAGAGAGGCCATAGAAGGAACTTTTCTGTGGAATTTAGGGACACGTGATACAAATGTTTCAAGTCCTGAAATTCTTTTCCCACTTCTTGTGAGAACTTAAATAATTCTGCAGCTCCAGTACCAAAAAGAGCATGGTTATCCAGAGGAACATCCATCAGTTTTGCTTTCATGTCATCTGGTAGTGGTTGAAGCCTCATCCAAGAATACCTCCCAATGACAGAACCCAAAGCAGCTGCTCTAGATGATGCTTCTGATGCATCAGAACTGCATTTGACTGAGTGTCTAGGGATATAACTTGATTTTAATGTCAGAATCTGGAAGCTCTGAAAGAGCTTATGAAGCCTGAGAAAGTAGAGCCAAGGAATATCTAGACATGTGTGTTTGATAGTTTATGGCTCGGAAAGCTCAAGTGGCAGAAGTGTAAACCTTCTTCCCAAGCCTTTCCATTATTTTCATTACTTTATTCTCCTTATCTGAAGGAAGAAGCTAAGACGGTAGTAACCTAGAAGATTTGTCTGAAGCAATGGAAACCACAGCTGGATCAGCTGAAGGACAATTGTAAAGGAATCTGCAATCATCTGGCACCTTATACAATTTGTCAGGTCTTTTAGGTGAAAGAGTCTGCAAATCCAGGGCCACAGAAGCAGAGGAGAAAGCATCCAAAAAAGCTGGCAATACAGGTGGCACTGCAGAAGAAGAAGGAGATTCCATTTGCGAAAGGTCATACCACCTTATTTGCACCTCAGAGACCTGAAAACAGTCCCATTTAAAGAATTCTCTCATCTTATTAATAGTTTCCCCAAAAGATATTTCCTCCACTGAAGAATCTGCACTATTTGATTCTTCCTCAGGGGAAGCATATTCTAAAGGGGAAGTAATTTCAGTTAAGTATGCCAAGGAATCATCATCAGATGAAGACACCTCTTCTGAAAAGAGAAGTTATATACTTAGCATAACTTGGCATCTGTGTTGTCCAATTTCACTCCTCCTCCTCACTTCTGGGTTTATGATCAGCTATTGGATCTGACTATGCCACATTTACAAGACTGTGATCAGAGCCTCCCACTCCTCCCTCTCCCATAATGCTCCACACCTGCTCCAAACCTTGGATCAAGTTTGCTGATTCATGAACAGTTTACCTTAGAAGTATATACCTATCCCCTTAAGGATAATATAGTAGAAAAATAGCCACACTCTGGAGCTCAAACTAGGAACTTATGGGTTCCTGAATTCCTCTAGATGTCTCTAAGCAATTGGGCTGGGGGACGGATGGGAGGGATGTGAGGAAGAATGAAATTGGACAACACACGTGCCAAGTACATAACTTCTACTCAGATGTTATCCATTTCATTCTTCCTCACTTCTGGGTCAGAGTCCTCAGCTACATAGTTCCCTGGGTGGCCCTTATGGAAGGATATGCCGGAGCACTGTGGAGCAAAAGGATGCTTTACTTCTGGAAACAATGTCTAGCATACAGTGAGACACAAAGATATGATTGTCTGGGCCAAGTTGCTGCAGCACAAATTTCATCAGTAGAAGTTCTGGCAGAAAAAGCAGAAGTGGCCATAGACCTCGCTCAGTGCGCTTTTGGAGGACATAGTAGTTGCATATTGTTTAAGGAATAAATGATAGAAATACAATTGGTAATCCATTTAGAGAGAGTAATCACTGACACTACCTGGCCTAAAAGATTAGGTGAGAAGGATATGAACAATTGCTCAGATTTTCAATGTTTCTTTCTCCTCTGCAAAGAAAAATGCAATTGCCTATGAACATCAAGGAGATGCAACATGTACTCACCCTTGTTGGAATGGTTTGGGAAGAAAACTGGCAATTGGATAGTCTGGTTGATATTCGTCTCTGTAGCCACTTCAAGTATGAAGGAAGGGTTAGTTCTTAAGGATACATTATCTTTATAGAAAATTATATATGGTGGCTTGGAAGAAAAAGTCTGCAATTCAGACTTTCTTGTAGCTATAACCTCTGCAAAAAGAGTAACTGTTTTCCAAGATAAAAACTTTATATCCCAAGAATTAGCTGGTTCAAAAGATTTTTTAAGTGAAACATTGGAGGATAAGACTCAGATCCCATGGAAGAGGATTTTTGATTGGTGGCCTAAGTAAGAAGACTCCTTTCATAAAGGCTTTACATAGCTTGGATAAAAAGATTAGAATCTCTTCCGATGAGAAAATGTGACATTGCTGCGAGTTGCAACTTTACAGTAGAGAAACTAGCTCTTTTCTGGACAAATGAAGAAAAAGAAGCATGTCAGACATGGATACTGAAAAAGGATTGATATTTTGTTTGGAGGCCCAAATAGAGAACCTTTTCCATTTGCTACTATAGACCTTTTTTGTGGGTTTCTGACAGGCAAGAATAATCTTTTGGACTTGTGAGGCTAGCCTGTCCTTTGTTAGAATCACTGGAAGTGGAGAAACCAGGCAGTTAACCAAAGGGGCCTGAGATTGGGGGACTACTGATCTGATAGGTGAGAAATCATATCCTGACTTGGATCCAATATCGAAGGAGGATATTTGACAAGAAACCGCAAAATGGGGAACCAACCCTGACGAGGCCAGAATGGGGAAATGACAATTAGTGAACTCTTCAATCTTCTGGCTTTCTGTACAACTCTTAGGATCAGAGGTTTTGGAAGGTAAGCATATAGGAGACCCGAAGGCCAAGGATCAGAGCATCCTTTTGGGATTCCCCAGCTAGGGAGGGATCAGAAAAAAAATATCTGCTGCACTTGATGTTTAAGGGAGAGGCAAACAGATCACAGCAAGGTTGGCCCCATCGGCTGAAATCTGATTTGCTACTGGTTGATTGAGGGACCACTCATGCGGGTTCAGAAAGAACCTGCTGAGTCTACTAGTACTATGGTCTCTTTGGGAATGTGCACTGCATGGAGAAAACAGTTTGAAGAGACTGCCCATTCCCACACACTCATAGCCTCTCTGAACAAGGGATATGAAAGGGCTCCCCCCGTTTGTTGATGCATCAGATAACTGACATGATGTCTGTATGAATTGCTATAGTCCCCAGAGGGAGGCAGTCGTGGAAAGCTTGCAATGTCAAGAGAACTACCCTAATCTCTGGGACATTTACATGCAATTTGGTTTCTGTCCAGGACCATGTGCCTTGGACCATTCTTCCCTGATAATACTCCCCATCCCAACAGGGAAGTATCCGTGGTCACTGAGACGAGGAAGCAAAAAAGGTCCGTCTAAATATAGGTCATCCAACAGCATCCACCACTGAAGATGGCATTTGCAAACTGGTGTTAGTCTGATAGGAACCGATAAAGAATGGAACAGAATGGACCCACTTAACTGCACAGGTCCATTACAGTACTCATGAAAAACCTCACTAAAGGTATCTGAAGTATTACTGTGAACATTAAACCCAGTGCTTTCAGAATTAGCCATGCAGGAGGAGCTGGCATATCTGTTACCTCAGAGATATAACCCTTTCTTGAGGTAACACTTCTATTTGTGAAATTGTGTTAAATTGCGTTTCTATTAAATCCAGGTCTTGTGCACCATTCAAGTTTGACTTTGCCAGGTTTATCGTGATTCCCAATTGGTTGAAGATCTGCAGTAGATACTCTATGGCCCAGAGGAGTTGATGCTTTGTTGGTGCCGTAAGAAGCCAATCATCCCAATATGGAAACACATGGAATCCTTGCAGTCTCAGGTGAGCTGCTACCACTGCCATACACTTGGTAAACATGGGGGTTGGGGGGGCTTTGGTAAGGCCAAAGGACAAGGTTCTGAATCGATGATGACTGGCTTCTAGACAGAAGCATAGATGTCTCCTGGACAGTCCGTCTATTTTGATATGGCGGAACGCATCCTGGAGATCTACAGAGCACATTTCATTCTTGTGCAGAAGCTGAAAGATGGACTGGACCATGATCATCTGAAACTTTGACTTCTTGACAAAGATTTAGCTTCCATAGATTCTGAAACTTTGACTTCTTGACATACAGATTTAGCTTCCTTAGATTCAATACTGATCGTAGGTCCTCTGTCTTTTTTGGCACCAAAGAGATGCACAAATAAGTTCCAGACCCTTGCTGTTCAGTCAGTACCTTCTGGATGGCTCTTTTTTCTAAACGTTTTTGAACTTCTTGGAAGGCGAACTCTCTCTGAATGGGTGGTACGTTGGGGAGATTCCTCCTGGGACTTAGGGGTAGAAGGGAAAAAGAAATGTAGTAGCCACTGGATATGTTTAGCACCCAGCGATCGTTTGTTAGGTTTGCCACAACATCAGAGTTCAATGATAGACGGCCCCTGATTGCATCCAGAGTAGGGCAGTCATGCAACACTTCACGAATGCTGATAGGGCTCGACAGAGAAGGGTTCTCTGAACCCCTGGTTTTGCAGCCCCCTTCTGCCTCTTGGGGGGGGTCTGCCATTAAATCCTCTTCCTCTAGAAGAGGAATCTTCCTGAGGATCCTAGAAAGAACCTTGAGATTTTTTGAACCAAAATTTCTTAGCCCCTCTTTGGTTCCTTGATGGAGGTCCTTTGAGAAAATTTGATCTCTACCACAGACAAGGTCTTTCCTTTCTGCTCATTGCAGGTGGGAGTTTTCGTGTCAGATGGTCTGAAAAAGGGAGGAACCATGGAAGGGGGAATTAGTGAAAGATGCCTTAAAAGGTTCCGCAAACCCACACAACCTCATCCAGGCATATCTCCTCAAGGCTGTGCCTGTTCTGGCTGTTCAAGATGTACCCTCTGCAACGTTAGAGATTAACCTCGAGGAATTCACTAGAGAAGAGAGATTAGCCAACTGGAGAGACAACTACTTCCGCTCAGCTAGCTCCTTCTTTGGGGCTGCCGACACCATAACAACACCAACAGGCACACCTTTCCTCCAATGAAGTATGTCACTAGGTGGACTTAGATACTTGTCTGCATGTTTTGGAACAGGCTCCATGGTGTTAGGTTCCTTCCATGCCAGTCAAGAAAACAGATCAATAAGTTCATCCGCTTGGGGGGGGGGGTAGGATACTCAAGGTGTAGATGGGCCCGCCACAAATGCCTCCAGAAACACTGACTCCTCAGAATAGGGAGGTTGGTAGGACCATCCACCTCCCTGTCTCAATAATTCCAGGACATCTTCAAAGGAGACATCTCCAGGTGGAGATACTGGGGATCCCTCTCCCTCAAAGTTAGTGTCCTCAGTTAAGGACTCCATAGGGGGAGTCTAAGTGCCTCCTCTTGCACTTTTTCTTGTGATGTACCTCCCCTGCAGGTGGTTCAAGGGAATAATCAGAATATAAGGGTCCGCGGGGGGTAGTAGTAGTAGTCTGAAGGCTAGTTCAGGAGAGCTGACCTAAGACAGCATGGATGGGCTCAGGGCTCAGAAGAGATGTAGACCAGGTAGGATCCGGAGGAAAAAGGGATGCAGCTGTAGGTCTAGAGAAAGTCATCTCTACCACCCAAAAGGCTGAGAGTTTAGGAAACCTTCTGCTCCCCCCCACGGAGCCAAAACCACCTGGGGGAAAGAAGTGAATAGTACAGCTGTGTACCTACCATAAATGTAGATGTTAGAGTGTATTCACTGTTGCAGTCATTACACTTGGGTTATCCTGCTGGCAGGCTACCCGTAGTCGGCCAGAGTTCCAAAGTCTAGGTCCGACGTCGGTTGCTGTTGCCTCTTCCCTGACGTCAGTGCGCCAGGGTATAAAAGATGCAACCAATGCCATTTTATTCAGTTTTTCTTGCCCCAGATGTCAGGTGCCCCCAAATAGGAAGGCTGAAAAAAAATAATGCCAAAAAGCATGCATGTACTAAAATAAACATTCCTTCATCTACAAGCAAATACACCACATAGGTTGTATAGAGTTGAGAAGTACTGAAAAGTCCCAGCAATGAAAACGGGGATAGTGGGTGGGTAACCTGGACTGCAACAGTGAATACACTCGAACATCTACATTTATGGTAGGTACACAACTGTACTATGTTCATCGTGTTTCACTGTTGCAGTCATTACACTTGGGTTGAATCCCAAAGCTGAGGTTGGGTGGCTGGGCCTAAACAGGATTAGGCGAGGCTACCAGGCCCTGCAGAACTGTAGTGGCAAAGCCTGTTCTGGATTTAGAGTAGAGAGGTAAGTGGTAGTGCTTGGTGAAAGTGTGCACTAAACTCCAGGTTGCAGCCTCTAAAATATCTTTGGTTGGTACTCCTCTGAGGAAGGCTGCTGAAGTGGCTGCTGCTCTGGTTGAATGTTGCCTAATGCCCTTAGGCACTGGCTTGCCATGTTGTGAATAGCAGAAACGAATGCAGTGTCCTATCCATTTTGAAACAGTCTGCTTTGACATAGGCTTTCCTTGTGATTCTGCAGCATAAGCTACAAACAGTTGCTCAGTTTTTCTGAAAGCTTTTGTTTTGTCCAAGTAGAATCGTAGTTGTCTGTGTATGTCCAAAGCGTGCAGAAGTCTCTCCCCTTTATTCTGGGGATTTGGATAGAAAGTTGGCAAATGAATGGTTTGGTTAAGAGCCACACTGGAAACCACCTTTGGCATAAATGTTGGGTTTGTCCTTAGAGAGACCCTGTCCTGGAGAAAAATGATGAAAGGTTCCACTGCCATTAATGCCTGTAACCCTGAGACTCTTCTTGCTGAAGTTATTGCTAGGAGCAGAGCAGTTTTCCATGATAAGAATTTTATATCAGCTGTGTTGGCTGGCTTAAAAGGAGGCAGTGTGAGCTTTTCTAAAACAAAATTGAGGTCCCAAGTAGGAACTGGTGCTCTCCTTGGGGGTCTTATGTTTTTTGCCCCTCTGAGGTACTGTCTTAGTAGTGGATGTGAAAAAATAGGAGGTTCTCTATTGTAATGAGCTGAAATGGCAGAGGCATGGATCTTAATAGACGAGAAGGATAGGCCTTTGTCCAGCATCTCAGTTAGATATTGTAAAATCTGAGGTATATTTGGAACAAGTGGTTCGAGCCCTTGTGCCTGGTTCCAAGCACAGAATCTCTTCCATTTTTCTGCATAAGATTTCCTAGTGCTGGGCCTCCTGGCTTCTAAAATGACATCCATAACAGCTTTAGAGAGAGGTGTGGTCTGAGTGGCTATATATTCTGCCATGCAGCCAGATTTAAGGTTCTGAGTTGACTGTGCAGAATCTGATTGTTTTGTTGAGTCAGAAGATGGGGAATTTGAGGTAAAGGCCAGGCTGGGCCTTGAGACTAACTCTTTAGGATTGGGTACCAGTGCTGGCGTGGCCAGTCTGGGGCAATCAGGATAATTTTTGGCCTCTCTTGTCTGACTTTTAGGAGCACCTTGGGAAGAAGAGGCAGTGGAGTGAAGGCATAAACTGTCAGGGTTTTCCAGCTGAATGATAGAGCATCCACTTTTCATGCTTGTGAGTGATAGGTTCTTGTGCAGAATTTCTGTAGTTGGCAGTTGTGAGGGGAGGCAAAAAGATCTATGTCTGGGCGTCCCCATTTCCTTGTTACCATGCTGAAGATCTGTGGATTTAGTTTCCATTCGTGAGGATCCATGAGATTTCTGCTTAGTTCGTCTGCCAGTGTATTTTTTGTTCCTGGCAGGAATTGTGCCTGCAGATGTACCTGATAGGTTAGTGCTGTGTTCCACAAAGTCATGGCTTGCCTGCAGAGGGGGTAGGAATGGGTGCCCCCTTGCTTGTTTATGTACCACATAACTGTGGTATTGTCTGTCTTTGGTAATAGTTGTCCTGGATGTAGTAGGTCCCTGAAAGCTGTCAGGGCATTCTGTACAGCTAGCATCTCTTTTTGATTGATGTGACGATGCATTTGTTCCTTGGGCCACGTGCCCTGAATACATTTTCCTGCCATGTGTGCCCCCCAGGCATAATCCGATGCATCCGTTGTTATTGTCTGCCTGGCTGAGGGTAAGGTGAAAGGCTGTCCCTTGTTGTGTTGACAGGCCCAGGACCACCATCGCAACTCCTGTTGTAGGCAGGGAATTAAAGTTACTATTGTTTCCAGGCTGTGGCAATGTTGAGTCCAAACACTTTTTGGATACCATTGTAGTTTCCTCATATGCAGTCTTGCATATGGAATTAGTAGAATGCAGGATGCCATGAAGCCCAGGGCCTGCAGAATTTTTCTTGCAGGGAGCTGGGTCTTTGTTGCCATCATTTGAAAGTAATGAGTCAGTTGCCTTTGCTTGTCTGGTGTGAGATAACCCATCTAGGTAGTTGTATTTAAGCTTGCACCCAGGAATATTATCTCTTGAGAGGGCACTAGTTTTGATTTCTTTTCGTTTACTGTGTACCCTAGGCAAATTAGTAATCGTTTTACAAACGCCAGATGTTTTAGAAGAATGTCCTTGCTCTCTGCCTGAATAAGGCAGTCATCCAAGTAGGGATATATTTGAATTCCTTTTTGTCTGCAAAATGCAATTACTGGTGCCAGGCATTTTGTGAAGACCCTGGGTGCAGTAGATAAGCCAAAGGGCAGTGCAGAGAATTGGTAATGCATTGAGCCAGCTATGAATCTGAGGTATCTTGTGCAAGATTGTCTGATTGGGACATGCAGTTATGCCTCCTTGAGATCCAAAGTAACTAGCCAAGCCTTCTTGCCCAGCATGGGTAGAAGTTGCTGCAGTGTTAACATTTTGAATTTTGGAACATCCAGGAAAGTATTTAGGATTGACAAGTCCAGTACTGGTCTCCAGGCTTTGTCCTTTCTGGGTACTAGGAAAAGTCTTGAGTAAAATCCTTGTCCCTGTTCTTGTTGTGGTACTCTTTGAATAGCTCCCATGACCATGAGAGCAGCAATTTGCTTTTGTGCCTCTGCACATTGGTTTTGTGGCAGGTCCAGCATACCTTTTGATTTTGGAAGGGTATGAAAGTTGAACCTGTAACCCTGAGAAACAATATTCAGTACCCATTTGTCCTGGGTGATTATGTGCCAATTTTGTGAGAAAAGTGCTAGCTTTCCCCCTGGGGGTGCTGCCAAACAGTAAGTACTTGGCATTTGTAGAGGGAAGTCATTGGGACTGTTTCCTATAAGGTTGTCATTGGTCTTCTCCTCCTTTGGGGGCCTGAAGCACCCCATTGTTTAGGTCTGTAGGAGCCTTGGGGCTGAGATCGTCTTCTTGGGCACCTGTATCTGCCACTTTGTGGCCTGACACCGGAAAGGACCAATTTTTTGAAGGCCAGTTTCTGCTAAACCTAGGTGGTTGAACTTGTAAGAAATCCTTTACTGTCTGCATTGATTTTGCTTTATCCTCCATTTTCTTTAATACCTCTTCTGCCTTAACACCAAACAAAGTATCATGCTGTAGCGGAGCATCCAATAATTTTACTTTAACATGTTCAGGTAAACTTTGTTCTTTAAACCAAGCATGCCTTTGAATGACAGAGCCTGTAACTGCGGCTCTACAAGAAGCCTCTAATGAATCAAAACCACATCGCAGAGTATGCTTTCCCACTTGTTCAGCTGCATGCAATAAATCCTGCATTTCCTTACTGTCAGAACTTTCTGAGTTTGTAAGCATTTTCTGTTTTAACAAAGACATGAGGTACTGTTGATATTTAAGCATGTGAAACTGGTAGATTAAAGCCCTTACAGCTAAAGTAGCAGAAGTGTAAACTTTTTTCCCCCCTCTATCCAGAGCTCTAGAATCCCTATCAGAGAGGACAGGGTTTTTAGCAGTGGAAGCCTTAACCCCTTTGGGACCCTGAGAAATTGTTTCTGGGTCAGCAGCATGGTTTTTATAAAGAAATTTATGAGAGTCAGGGACCCTGTAGTACCCGTCTGGCTTGACTGGTGCACAATCAGGAGACAGACTGGATTCAGAGAAAACATCATCAACAATATCAAGCACATGGGGGATAGCCAGGGGCCTGTGCTGAGGCAATAAAAGAAAGTCTCTGAGCCTTTTCTTGGATTCTGAATAATCCTGGCTCTCCCAATGGAAATGCTCCCTCATGGGTTTCCCCAAAAGAATAATCCTCAGGCCGAGAGGCTGAAGGTATAGATTCTTCTGCATCAGAGTCCTCATAGGGAGGGAAGGAGAGAATATCCCTGATCTGAAGAGGAATCAGAGGAAATAGAAACCTGGTCAGAGAAATCATAGTCAGTATCTTGCGTAGGCCTTTTATCAGGAGGGGGATGGGAACCCCTGATCAAGGTAATTAAGTCTTCGGCCATTTTAAGCATCCGTTTCTTTGGCATGGAGGACTGTCCAGGAGAAAGCTATACTTGTTTCCTTGCCTTTAATGGAGTTTTTGACTTTGCCTTGGCTGCTGTAGTGGACTTAATAGTAAGCTGTGAAGGTTTGAAAACACCCTCAGAAGCAGATGCCTGCTCAGCGGCTCTGGACCCATCTGAGGGAATAGTTTCCGCAGGCCCAATACCTTGAGTTTCCAGAGGCCTAAGTATCTCCACGTGGGAGTCTGATACGGCCTGTGGATTTGAGGTAGCTGGTGTCAGGGGCTGCGAAAGCACCTCACTGAGAACCGGCGACTGGCCTAGAAGAGGCTTCGTCGTCTGATTTGGACCTCGGATGCCTGTCCCTTTCCTTGTCTTTGCGTATTTTATAAATTCTGGTCATCGGTTGTTCCGACGGCATTATGTAGTTAAACCTTCGGCCAAAGTAATGTAAAGCAAAATCAAACCGATGCTTAATAGTGCATTTGTTGAATCTAGCACAAAACCGACAACTATTAATGTCGTGTCAGGGCCTAGGCAAGGAATACAGTAAGAGTGAAAGTCCTTATGAGGTATTTGCTTCCCACAAGAAATACAATTGTTAACTTTTACTGACATTGGTCTGGAGCAAGAAAAAGTTTCCCCAACGGGGTACTTAGCTTTATTGAATACTTTGGTTCTGAAACTCGATTTCGAAAATCTCAGGAGTCGGCCAACCGGCACTTGCGAACTGCTTTTGCTTCGGGCACCGTGCGGCAAGAAAGACTTGAGAAAATGTTGTCGGTTGCCTCTTTTATACCCCTGGTGGACTGACGTCAGGGAAGAGGTGACAGCAACTGATGCCGGACCTAGACTTTGGAACTCTGGCAGACTGCGGGTAGCCTGCCAGCAGGATAACCCAAGTGTAATGACTGCAACAGTGAAACACAAACATCTACCCTGGATCCGAAGCCTCCAGATAGTATTGGACCCAAGCTGTTGAAGGCCAAAGCTCCTAGGTGAAGGAAAATATCTGACAAGGTTAGACCTGATGCATGTCCCCTGAAGTTGGCATCGACATCTCGGATCAGAGATCCACTCTGCTCAGATGGTAGCAGAGCCAAGTCAGTCTGGGATCCTGAGAGTCGAAGAAATCATTATCCTTGGATCCGTCGACGATTCCCTCAAAGAAACCGGATCCTGGGATTCCGAAGCAATAGCTTGGATTGGAAGAGGAGCATGTGGAGAAGGTGCTGGAGATCTCATGGATCCTGGATGAGACACAGAAGGCAAAAGTCCCAAATCTATCTGTACCTTGAGAAAGCTCCACATCATCCCGTCTGTATCTGATCAAAGAAGGCTCCATGACAATCTAGAGGAAGTAGAGGAGTGCCTGGATTTTACTGCTGATGAGATTTTGGAGAAAGGAACTGGGGATGCATGTTTTGATACCGAAACTGGTGTTCGGTTCCCAGACCTCAGACCCGAAGCTGTTGGATCACAGGATGACGTTCTTGGAGTAGGAGACCAATGACCATAGTTGGATCTGTTGAAAACAATGGGCCTGTAGTTTTACCTAAAGTCAGCTTTGGATCTGAGTGGACTATCGGATCCAAAGGAACTTCAGACATACTCGGCTCTGAGAACTTTAGATCGGCTACCCTTTGTCTTTTCTCTGATTAAGAAGCAGTCCCCAGGGAAGCTGAGGAGGGTCTTCCTTTAAGATTCTTACAGCTCAATGACTTGGCAGGAGTTTCAGCTTCAGAAGCTGGCAAAATCCCCTTCAAGATTAACTTGCTCTGGCAGTCCAAGAGGGCGTAGGTTGAAGGCCACGTATATAGAACAGTCAGCCTGCAGATATTTGGACCCCATACAGACGCACTTCTTGTGGGCATAAGAATTTGGAATTTTGTGTCCACAAGAAGTGCATCTTTTGAACTCTGCTGGTTTATCGGACATCTTGTTAGACAAGCCATAAACCATGTGCACACAAACACGCACACTCTGAAGATATGCTATAAGAAGAAAAAAGACAAAAACTATTTAAAAGTCCTTTTTTTAAATATAAAACTACAGGAAAAAGTGCTAAAGCACTTTAAGAGAAAATGAAAGAAAAGGGAATAGTCCCCAATGCTCAAAACATGAAAAACTACAGGAGGAGCGGTATAGGATGAATAGCAAGAAGAAATAATTATATTAAGCAATCAGAGAGCAAAGCAGAGAAAACACTCCTCTTTCCCACAAAGCACTCGATAGTTATGAAACATCTGTGTTAAACGGTGGCAAATGAGATCTGACACAGCAGGTGTGAGGAATTATATGAGAGGGAGGAGACTGAGGCTCAGATCACAGTCTTATAAATGCAGCCAAGTCAGATCCAATATCGGATCCTAAACCCAGACGTGAGGAATAATGAAATGGTCAACATCAGCTTTCCTGCTCCCTAACCCTCCTAACGGGGGAATTAGCAAAAGAGGGAACAGAAACAGCAGAAGGCTTTGTTTTTTCTTTGCATGTACCTCTGCTTGATGGCAAGTGGACATACCCAACATAGAACTGCCTTTAGCGACAGACACCAGGAGGTCTTCCCTAACAAAGAGAAAGAAGGGTCTCTGGACCCTTCCAGCACAAGCCATGACTCCCCTTGTCCATCCAATACTGACGTCTGCATTGCCTCTGAGGACACACCCAGATTGAATTCTTTAACATCCTCAGAAGTGGTACTTGCAGAAGACCCAGACCCAACCTCCGAATGTACCTCCTGGTCTTTACTAATGTCAAGGGATACTTTGGAGGAAAGAGGCACAGTGGAAGAGCATTCAGGCCTAGGTATCCTCTTCAAAGTCAGCTCGGCTGAAGGACGCATAGAACCCTCTAACATTCTTAGCTAGTCCTTTCAAATGTTGGTTCTCTAAATAAAAATTCAAAACTGAAAGATGACTTCACAATTGGTTCTCTAATTAAAGAGTCAAAGCTGAGAGATGACTTCACAATGTATTTGGGACAAAGGCCTGACAAACAGCACAGGAACAATAGTCGTGATTTGGGCCTAGACAAAAAAAGATAAAGATTGTGGCTGTCCTTATGTGAAATTTGCCTTCCATACCTCACTTGCCCTTCCTGGTTGACATAAACTAAGCAAAAAAGGCAGTACAATAAAAAAATGAAACCCCATATGGCAGTTATCTGAAATATCAAAGCAGCAAACAGAAACAGGCAGCAGACTGACATAGGAGTCAAGCATTCCGAATGGTGGCAAAGAAGTTCTGAGGATTGTACATGTGGATGTCCTTTTATGGCTGACGTTAGACAAGCGATATGTGCAACATCCCACATACTTGCAGTAGCTAAAAGTTATATGCCGGCCAGATGTCAGGTCGCTTGGGGAGGAAGATATTCCACATGTTAAGAATACTGCAACATTAAAACAGAAGGACATTGTTCCTGACAAAGTCTGTTCTGGGCCTGGAAAATGAATCCAGATTGTAATGCTTTGTGAAAAGTATTACAGATGATCAGGTTGCTACCTCTACTGTACTTCCATAACATTGGTAGAGTGAGCCTGGATCCTGCCCGGAAGTGACTTGTTATGGTTAGAATAGCAGAAAGAAGTGACATGATACAACCATCTAGAAAGTGTCCACTTTGACACGGGTTGCCCTTTTTTACCTTCATAGGATACAAATAGCTGATTGGCCTTCCTGAAGGATTTTGTTCTATCACAGTATTATGTAAGTGGCCTGTGGACATCCAAAGTATTTTAATACATATTCCTCCCTTGCTGTTAGGTTCCTGAAGTTATATGGAGAGGTTAATGGACTGGCTCAAGATAAACTCAAACCACTTTGGGCACAAAAGAAGGGTTAGTTATGAAAGAAACAATTTCCTTGTGAAAAAAGATGTAGGTGCTTGTAACTTGGATACTCTTCCAGCAGATGTCATAGCAATGAGTAAAACAGTCTTCCATGTTAAAAAACACAATTCAGTAAGATGAGCTAGTTCAAACAGAAAAAAAGACTAAGCTTTTCAACAGATCCAAAAGAGGCCACTCGTTTCCTAGGGGGATGAACATGCAATATCCTTTTCAGAATCTGTTTAACTTTAGTATGCTTAGGTTAGAAAAAGGGAACCAAAGGGCAGACAAGTAGAAATGGCTAACAAATACAAACGGACAGAGGAAAAAGAAAGGCCAGAGGACTAACTTACACAAATAATCAAAAATCGGAGGCAGCTAAGCCTGAACAGTATGTTGGTTCTTAGACTGGCACAAACTAGCAAACCTATTCCACCTCCACATATATGATTTTGCCTCCTTTATTACCTGCTGCTCATCCTCAGTAAAAGGTGCCCAAAATGTATTAAAATTCTATTGGCAGTTAGCTGAAGAGTTTTCAGGATGGGGTGTATCAAACAACCTGCATCTTGTGTGAGTAGATCCAGTCTAAGGTAACTGCTCTTGGCCAACTGAAAAGAAGGGAGATCCACTGTTGCCAGGACCAAAAGGGAGTCACCACCACAATTTTTCAAGAAGTCCTTCTTGATTTTTAGAAGATCCCTGAATATAAATGGAAAGAGTGGGAAAAGCATACAAGAACATTCCTGTCCAAGTTTTTTTTAAAAAATGCATGTGTTTTCAGGCCTTCTTGTATATAAAACACTTAAGCAGAATTTTTCCAGTTGATTGTTGTGGAGGCAGAAAAAATAGATATACCAGAGATGATCCCCACAGCTGGATCAATTCTTGCAAGACCCCATAATTCGCTCATCAGTGAGGGTCTGCCCTGGTCCTACTCAGTGTGTCTGCCACAAAATTTTGCTCTAACAGGATGCAAGATGCCCATAGAGTGAGACTGTGCTGAAAACCTATATCATAGTCTACCACAGCCAGCTTGCACAAAGGGTAAGATCTGTTTCTTATTTGCTTATGTACCATATTACTGTGGTGTTGTCTGTAACGAACTGTAATGGTCCTGGGGCTACAGATGATGGAGAGTTGAAAGCATTTATTACTTCCAACATCTACTTTTTGTTTATGTCCTTTGCTGCGTCCTTTTTGCTGTATAGACCCTGCACTTTAACTCCCACACACAGTGCTCCACGAGCAAAGTCTAAGGCAAAGTACAGTTGTGTACACTTACCATAAATGTAGATGTTCCAGTGTATTCACTATTGCAGTCATTCCATTTGGGTTATCCCTGCCAGGGTAGCACTCGGCTGGCCCAAATACCAGAGGCTTAGTATTTGGGTTAGTCCTGAGGGATACCCTGTCAGCATGGAAGATGATTAAGGGTTCCAAAGCCATGAGTGCTTGCAGTTCAGAGACCCTTCTGGCTGAAGTGATGGCCAGAAGGAAGGCCATCTTCCAGGAGAGATATGTTAGCTCTGCTGAACAGGCAGGTTCGAAGGGGGGGGGGGGCTTTTCCAACACAAAGTTAAGGTCCCAAGCTGGGGTTGGTGGTCTTCTGGGTGGTCAAAAGTTGCTATGCCGTCTTAGGAACGGTTTGATCAGAGGGTGTCAGAAAAGGGGCTACTCAGTGGGAAAATGAGCAGAGACATGAATTTTAATAGAGGAAAAGGACAGTCCCCTGTGTATCAGGTCAGCTAAGCAATCCAGGATGAGATGGAGGGAGGGCTGTGCCGTATTGGCTCCCTTAGCCTGAATCCAGGTGCAGAACCTTTTCCATTTGTCAGCATAAGACTTCCTAGTGCTAAGGAGTCTGGACACGCGTACATCTAGAACCCGTTTGCTGAGGTTGGCAGATTGATCAGGTGTTAGGGAATAAGCCAACCTGCCAAATTGAGTGTATGCAATTGGGGATGCATGAATTCCCCTTCCCTCTGGGTCAGGAGGTTTGGAATTTAAGGGAGATGCCAAGGTGGCAGAGGGGACAGGCTGCACAGCAAGGGGTACCAGTGCTGGCAAGGCCAGTCTGGTGCTATAAGAATTGTCCTTGGTTTTTCCTCCTTTATTTGAGCAGCACCCTGGGGATGAGAAGTAGTGGAGGAAAGGCATAGACCAATAGATTGGCTCAGGGGAAGGACAGGGCATCCACATTCCAAGCCATGCAGTGCTGCTCATTGGTGCAGAACTTGTTGAGCTGATGGTTGGTATGGGAGGCAAAGAGGTCGACCTTTGGGGTGCCCCATTTCCGAGTTATTAGGGCGAATGTTCTCCTGTTGAGCTGCCACTTGTGGGTCCACAAGATTTCTGCTTAAGTGGTCTGCCAGACAGTTGAGTGAACCAGGTAGGAATTGTGCTAAGAGGTGGAACTGCATGGCAGAGGCTGTGTGCCAAAGGGTCATGGCCAGCCTGCACAGAAGGTAGGACTGAGTCCTTCCCTGCTTGTTGATGTACCACATCACAGTTGTGTTGCCTGTGTTGATCAGGCGAGCCCCTGGGGAGAGAAGGGGCTTGAAAGCTATCAAGGCGTGCTGGACAGCTATCAACTCTTTTTGGTTGATGTGCAGACAGATTTGCTGTGGGCTCCAGTGGCCCTATATGCACCTGCCATCCAGGTGTGCACCCCAGGCATAATCTGATGAGTCTGTGGTGAGGGTCTGGGTGGCGTGGGGTGGTGAGAAAGGTAGCCCTTTGTTGAGGGAGCATGCTGTTACCCACCAATGAAAATCTTTTCTGAGGCAAGGTATTACAAATATAAGTGTCTCCAGGTCTTGCAAGTGTTGACACCAAAGGCTTTTTAGGTACCGCTGAAGTTTCTTCATATGCAGTCTGGCATATGGAAGTAGAATGCAAGATGCCATGAACCCCAGAGCTTGCAGAATTTTCCATGCAGATATTTGGGGTCTGGTGGCTAGTTGAGAGAAGTAGGCTGTCAAGGTAGGTTTGCTTTTCTCGTGTAAGGAATGCCATCTGGAATGCTGTGTTCAGGCTTGCTCCCAGGAATATAATCCTTTGAGTGGGTACCTATTTGGATTTTTTTTTTTTGTTGATTGTGTACCCTAGGGAGGTTAGTAGGGACTTTACAAAGGCCAGGTGCTTGAGCAGCGTTTCCTGGCTGCCTGAATTAGGCAGTTGTCTAAAAATGGGTAAATCTGGATATTCCTTTGTCTGCAAAAGGCAATGGCCGGAGCCAGACATTTTGTGAAAACTCTGGGAACAATACATAAGACCAAGGGAAGCGCAGATAACTGAAAGTACTAGGATCCTGCCTTGAAATGGAGATATTTCCTGTAGGATTCCCGGATAGGAATGTGGAGGTAGGCCTCCTTTAGGTCTAGGGTGGCTAGCCAAGCATCCCTGGAGAGCATGGGTAGCAGCTGCTGGAGGGTGAGCATTTTGAATTTTGGGATCACCAGGAAGGTGTTTAGAATGGATAGATAGAGGATGGGGTGCCAGGTGCCCTCTTTCCTGGGTACCAGAAAATGTCTGAAGTAGAAACCTTGGCCTTTCTGTTCTGCAGGAACATGCTCTACTGCCTTCATGGAGAGCAGTGAAAGGACTTGCTTATGTGCCTCTGCCCACTGGTTTTGAGGTAGGCCTGGGAGTCCTTTTGGGGTTGGAAGGGTGTGGAAAGAAAATCTGTATCCCTGGGACACTATGTTGAGAACCCAGCATCGTTGGTAATGGTGGCCCAGGTGTTTGCATGAAAGGAGAGGTTTCCTCCTAGGGGTAATTGGAGGTGGGCAGAGGCAGGGGGTGGGAGAAGAGAGTCATTGTGAGTTCTTACGATAAGGGGGTGGCTTAGAACTCCTTGGTTTTAGAGTGGAGGTAGTCCACTGCTTAGATCTCTGCATTCCCTGTGGCTACTGTCTGTGGGGTCTGGTTCCCCAGGGTCTGGGCTGAACTGACCTGGTGGGAGCAGGAAAGGACCAGTGCTTGGAGGGACACTGCCTGCTGAACCTAGGTGGCTGGACCTGTAAGAAATCCTCAACTGTCTGCATAGATTTAGCTTTTTCTTCCATCCTTTTTAAGACGTCTTCTGCCTTAGTGCCAAATAAGTTGTCTTTGTGCAAGGGGGCATCCAATAATTTAGATTTAACATGGTCTGGCAAGGGCTGTTCCTTAAGCCATGCATGCCTTTTAAGGACAGAACCAGTGACTGCTGCCCTGCAAGAAGCTTCTAGGGAGTCAAACCACAGTGCAAGGTATGTTTAGTCACTTGACTTGCAGAATGCATCAACTCTTGAAACTCTTTAGATTTTGCATAAGCAGGAAAAGAAGACATTTATGTTTGAGGAGTTCCAGGGTATGTTGCTGAAATGTTAACATATGGAATTGACAATTTAGTGCTTTGATAGCAACAGCAGCTGAGGTATATACTTTCTTACCCCATCTGTCTAGTGGTTGGGAATCCCTATCTGTGGGGGTGGGATTCTTAGCAGAGATTGCTTTAATTTCTTTTAACCCTTGAGAAATTACCTCAGGGTCAGCAGCAGGATTTTTAAAAAGAAATTTGAGAGTCAGGGACTCTAATACCCATATGGTTTTATGGGTGCAGGAGGGATTACATCAGGAGTTAAGCTGGATTCCAGGAAAACATCCCCCACAACATCCAGGACTGGGGGAATGGCCAGGGGTCTGTGCTGTAGAATATTTAAGAATTGCCTGAGTCTCTTTTTAGACTGAGGGTAGTCCTGACTTTCCTACTGGAAATGCTCCCTTAAGGTGTGAAGGGTTTCCCCAAAGGAAAAATCCTCTGGGGGAGAGGCTGAAGGAATGGAATCCTCTGCATCAGAATCCTCATAAGCAGAGAGGGGTTGCATGTCTTCATACTCAGATGCACCAGAGTCATCGGACTCCTGATCAGACAAAACTACTGGGGACAGATTTCTTTCTTTTGGAAGGGGTAGCTTGGCTTCCCCTGATAAGCATGCTAAGGTCTTCCGCCATTTTAAGCATTTGAGACCGAGGCAAGGAAGCTGGTGCCGGAGATTGGGTCGTTGGTTTCTTGGGTGTGGTTCGTAACCTGGGCTTAAGAAACTCAGTGGTATTTGAAAGAACAGTAGACGCAAAAGAAGTTGTCAGTTTGTGTCGAGAATCAGTAGTGCGAAGGACTTCCTCGGAAGCCGGTGCCTGCTCAGCGACTCCAAACCCATCCAAGGTAGAGACGACCGCTGGATCCTTAGTCGAAGAAGAGTTTTGCGGCACACTTGACTCCGTAAGGGTCTCGGTAGTGGCCTGCGAATCCAAAGAAGTGGGCATCAGGGGCTGTGAAAGCACCTCACTGAGGACCGGAGAACTGACTAGCTTAATGGGAGCGTTGTTGGTAGGTTTGGACCTGTGCGGTCTGTCTTTATCTTTACGTTTTTTCAGAAGATCTGCTGTCAGATGGCTTACCAAAGCCATATCGGAATTCAAGGGCTAAGCAAAAAATATCTAGCTACAATAAGGGCCCGAAGACGCATAGTTCTGGCACTGAACAAAGCACAGAAGTGACAGCGGGGGACGACGTGGTCTGGGACTAAGCAAGTGACGCAGTAAGAATGAAAGCCTCGGTGTGGTATTTGCTTTCCACAAGTGAGACAATTGTTAACTTTTTCTGACATCGGTTAGTGCAAGAAAAAAGGATCCCCAACAGAGTACTTCACTTCAGAAGACTTCAGCTTCAATTCAGAAAATGAAACTCAGGAAGTGGCCAACCGGCACTCATGTGAACTGCTTCTGCTTCGGGCTCTACGTCAAGAAAGACTGATGTAATGGCGTCGGCTGCCTTACTTTATATACCACTGACGACCTGACATCAGTCCTGAAGTGACAGCAACAGACGCAGAAATACTAAGCCTCTGGTATTCAGGCCAGCCGAGGGCTACCCTGGCAGGGATAACCCAAATGTGATGACTGCAACAGTGAAACACGAAGAACACCTGTAGTTACAGACTGTGGTGGAGCCTGAAGGGAAAATGGGAGACCTTGATTCAGATACAACTGATCTTTCCACCTAAGCAGCTTCTTTTTTAAAAATTCTAAAACAGGAATCTGGAACGAGAAGGGATGCTGATGTTGGGGACCACACTGCTTTAAGGTATCAGTGAATTTCTTGTGTAGAGTCTGAGTAAAGGATTCATTAAAACCATAGATGCCATGAAACCTAATATCCTGAAAAATTCCCTTGCTGAGGGTTTGGACTGACTGGAAAAACTCAGGAAAAGATTCAAGTATAGATCTACTTTTTTCCCATTGAAGAAAAGCTTTTTGAATTTGAACATTTAGTAGATGCCCCAGGAAAATAATCCTGTGGGAAGGAGTCAGGGAGGAAGTCAAACAAGACTTTTGGATGTCTTCCTGAAACCCCAGTATCAGAAGGAGACCTCTCACCCAAATGAGAGATTCCTGATACATGGAAAAAAAACTCTACAAAGATAATCATGTCATCAAAATAAGGAAAAATGTGAATACCTTGGAGTATGCAGTAAGCTACCACTTTGTGAATAACCTTGGAGCAACAAACACAAAGCTAATGCAGAGAACTGAATATGTGATCCACACACAGAAAACCTTAAGAAACATTTGCAATCTGGTGCTACAGGAATGTGATAAGCATTCTTTAAACCTAGGGCAATTCAAATAGGGAATCAGACTTAACAGGTTCAGAAGGGCTAACATTTTGAAGTTGCAACTTTAACAAACTGGTTTAGAAAATAAAGATCTGAAACAGGTCTCCACAAAGCTAATTTCTTTGGTACCAGAAACATTCCTGAATAAAAAAAACCTTTCCTTTTCCAAGGAAGAGGGTGGGACAGCTATCACCTCGACTTAGCAGATGCAGAATGATAGGAGGTGGAGAAAAGAAGTTTAATCTGGTAGACGAGAAGGAATCCCACAAAAGAAAGGAGAGAGTCTCGCTGTCATATGTATCCCTGATGAATCACTTTCAGAACTTAATTTGTCCAACACTAGCTGTTGACAAAGGGAGAAATGAAGAGGCAGATTTTGGGGAAGAATTATAGATTTGCCAGGGTGGAAAGGGGGGACATTATGTAGCATTTTCATTCAAACTTGTTAGATTGTATGTTTCTGGGGGCCTCTGCCTTTCTTTCTGGAGCCCCTTTGCCATTCCTTTTTAAAAGCAAGCTTGCTGCCTCTTCTTAGTTTGCTTGTTAGTGCATGCGTAGCTGTAAAACCCTTGACAATTTCGGAGGAGGAAGGTAGAAAAACCTGAGAAACTCTCTGAATCAGCTTCCCTGTCTTACCACAATTTTTTACGGATCTCTGCAGCAGATGACCCAAGAGCAACTTCTCTGTCTACAGCATAATTCAAAATTTCAGCTTTAATATCCTCGGGTAGGTTTTACATATACAACCAAGTAAACTTTCTCATAACAGTTCCACCAACAGTAGCTCTGGAAGAGGCATCATCTGAATCACAAGATTATACAAAGATGAATTTTCTTCAGAAGAGAGAAAATAAGCTTTAATGTCATTCATATTCCCAAAAGGAGCAAGCATACACTTTAAAACATGAGCTTGGCAATTAATTCTAAAAGTAGGTGCTACTGAAAAATGCACCCCCCAAAAAAAAAATCTTTCAAAAGCTTTTCTATCCTGAGGACCAGGAAGATTAGTATTTACCAAGGAAAACACTGCAAGATCAGATCTGAGGTTAGAATATATACAAGAGTGAGGAACTGTATACAATTTATCTGCTTTCTTGGTGAAGCAGGCTGGCTATTTGGAAAGTTATAGGCTGTAATAAAAACATCAGCCAAAGCTAGAAGAAGATGAACTGGAGTAGGTTTAGAGCATTTCAGTTCTAATAGGTCACAGGATCACAGAACACTAGGCTAATGACCATGAAGGGCCTTTTTATGCCTAGCCTCATGCAGAAGTATTAGAAATGTATTGGTCCTACAAGTTATATGAGCGGATATAAACTTGGACGAGTGGTTGAGCATTTACAAGCTTCTTCTCTTTCTAATAGAGACATAGGTGCTGGATGTGGGGTAAAATTGCAGTTCTCCATCCACTGATCCAAGTTTCTCTTGGATAATTGCAGGGAAGAATTTAGCTTCACATGGATGGAAAGCCTGTTCAAGAGAAGGGGCAGCCTCTGAAATAAATACCTATCCGTCAACGCATGTCATATTTATGTTGCACGCTAAACTTAGGTCCCTGGATTGAGTACCTCTAGTGCTATTTATTCTACGGTTGTGCAACACATGCATTACGCTGGATCAGAGGATGCTTTGTAGGTCAGGCATAGGTTGCCTCTCAGCAGCCTGTAAGAGGAGGAGTATAAGGACAATACTTTGAAGTGGTCTGTGTAGGACTTGTTTTCTATAACATATTCTTTTTGTGAGGAACCTCTGTGGTCGCTCCAGTTGTTGTATATGCCAGGTCAGATACATGCTGAAGGGTGTGCACCATATCAGGGGTGAGTACAATGAAACAATGACATCTTCAGATACAGATGCCATACCCTTGCTTATTAGTTGTGCAACATGGAAGGATTTTATTACTGCTGCAGACGCAAGCTTGTTAAAGGTCAAGTAGCTCATGTGTTCCCAAATCCCTCACTACTGGTCTGCTCCTAGGGGTGCAGTATCAAATGCAGTAGTTTGCAGGGGTGACAGTCTTACAGAAGGATACCACTATGTGCTTCTTAGCATTGAGATTAAGAGTCTGGCACCATTTATTAGTCTGTGTCAGGCCATCTACTTGGAGGATGTTTCTGTCTTGGGGGGATTCAATGGCTGCACCTAATTTGCAACTGTCTGCAAATCTGGTCAGCCAGAGGCCTTTAATATTAGCTTAGAATGCAGAGAAGCAGGTGCCAAACAGGACAGGCCTTGGCATAGAGCACTGAGGGTCTCAACTAATGACTGGCCTTTTTGTGGAGGGAGACTCCTCTATCTTAAATTCTTGGGTCTTATCTGTAAGCCACTTAGCCATACAACATATGAATTAAGAGTTTATACTTAATTCACTGTGCTTGTCTACAATGCCCGAGTAAGGCACTGTGTCAAATGCTTTGGCCAGATTGCAGTAGAACAGTATACACCAATCTGCCCTCATTCATTACTTCGGCAACCTTATCAAATAAGTCCACCTAGTTGAGTAGGCATGACCTTTCCTTTATGAAATCGAACAGATGGATCCAGCATCTGAAGTTTTCCTATGTTCTTATTTATCAGGTCCATGAGAATTCTTTCCATGGCCTTGCATATGAGACTAGTTGGGCCAGTGATGGTGAAACGTTTGGGCTCAGTGTGTCAAAATTCAGAAAACACCTATCGTGACTCTGCTGACGTGACCCCCCCCCCAAATAAATGAGAAACAGTTCTTTACATATTAATTTATTTAAAAAAAAATACAGTCCAGTCATGTGCGCTGCTGTGTATTATAAAAGTAAAAGAAAAATCAATGGCTTACAATGGAGAAAATCGTTGTTGTTGTGTCTTTTGGCTTATCCCGGTTAGGGGTCGCCACAGCGGAACTCCGGTCCGCTAATGTTTGGTAGTGGATTTTTACGTGCTGAGTTACCAGCCCTGACACACAACCTTCAACGAAGGCATGCCCATTCATGCATGCCTCCACACAGAAGACGCTCTAGCTGAGAATTGAAAGAGGCAATGCTACCGCAGCACCACTACCGCGGTATGCACACTGATAATTGGGCTTAAAATAGTGCATCAAAAATTACCTTACTTTTAATAGTAATTTTGAACTGAAATGAAAAAATATGGAACACATTGTATTTGATTTGATTATCATCAATTGAGGAGTTTTTTTGTTGTGGAGTTTTAATAAATACGTGCAGTGTCACATATTTCTTGTATTTTTGTTCATTCAGTTTCTTTGGTAACTTGGGTGTTGGTGAACACTGGTGTGTCACCTTTGATACGCTTTTCATAGGTTCGCCATCACTGAGTTAGGCTTACGGGTCAGTAGTTTCCTGAGTCTGTGGATGTCCCACCCTTGTGTAGTGGGATAACAGTTCCAGTCCTCTGTTCATTTGGCACAAATCCTATTTGGAGACTACGACTGAACAGTGCTTCTACAAGCCCCAGGCATCCTGGGATACAATCAAGTCCCATCAATGCAATCATTTTTGCCTTGTGGACTGAAGACCTGTTTCCTGGTCACAGCTGAGGGAACTATGGTTGGGAGTATTTCTAGGGAGATGTCTGGGGAAGAAAGCGGGGTAAAACTGAAGATGTATGTGTTGGCCAGTAGGTTTGCTATGCCCTCAGGCTCAGTAAATGTGGCTCCATTTATAATTAGCTCAGCACATTGTTGTGTACTGCCTTTGAGGGTTTGGACATAAATGAAGAATGCTTAGTAACTGTCCATAGCTTGGGAGGCTACTTTTACTTCAGTTTTAGCTTTGGTTTAATACTTTGTAACCCCAGAGTTGTTTTAGCTTAATGAGAGATTTCTTTCCTTGTTGGGCATTGCACTATTTCTGGCTATGGCTATTTTATATTGTGAATGTATCAGAGTGGCTTGTTTGAGTTTCTCATGGTTTTTTTTTGAGGGGGGGATGCAGCCTCTGTATAGCTATATACATGACTGCAGAGGGCTCTTGCAAAACGTAGGCAGCAGTGTTCTCTGGGTTTGGAGTGGCTTGAGATATTGCCAGGGTGTCAATTAGAAGTAGTATGCTTGCTGTGGAGTAACTTCTAAAAGTTCCAGGGTTACCTGGTGTCCTAGGTTCTATTTTTATTTCAAGAGAGACAGCTTTATGGTCTGATTAGACTAGAGAGGACAAAACACTGGGGAAGATGCAATGCTCCCTCATGTTGGTGAGGACTAGGTCTAGGATGTCAGCGTCCCTAGACAGCATATGGTTTATCTGGTCCATGATATGTGCATTAAGTGCTGTGTATAATGCCTTGTTCATAGAGGCGTAGTTAATGTTGCTCACGAATATGGTGTTGGGTTGAATGCGGAGCATCTCCAATACGTTTTAGTATTTGTTATGGGTTTTCTGGGTAACCAAAGGGGGACCTATAGCTTGCAAGGATATGGTATGAGACTTTTCCTATTGTAATTTGGAAAAGCTCAAGCATGTTATATTGTTTGACCAGCCTTGAACTGTTTGTTTTTGATACAAATTGAGACACCACCTTTTGTCCCTTCCTGTACAGTAACAATAATAACGTGGTAGATATTACAGCCCTGTACTGCCGTGGTGCTCACTGTGACTTTAAATCATGTGTCAGTAATTACACAGGTTCACAGTGGCCAACGAACACCAGGGCCTTTATAAGCCTAGATTGCCAATCCAACCCAATTGTATTCCTATGTATCATGGCATTTATTAGGAGGGAGTATGCTAGTTAGTAGTTTCTAGACATTGTGTGTGTGGTGGTATATTAGTTTGGGCATTACTGTCTGCCTCTGTCTACCAGATACATAGGGGCCAGACCCAGGGTGAATTTTTGATTTCCCATCTAAAGGTCAAGGTCACGCTCATAGTTACACTGGAGCTTGCAGGGAGTTTAGTTTGTTTTGACTTCTGTCAGTGAGCAGTAACACCTTTAGATTTTCTTGGGTTGGCTGTGCTGTGTTAGAATGTTTATTAGGTTGGTAATTCCTACGAAAAGGCACTATAATGAGTGGATAAGGTTTTAGCCAACATTCGAAAGCCTAGAGAGGAGAGGTGCAGACCATCCCTGTCAGAGCAGTGTGGTCTGTCAACCATATCCTCCCAGGCTGGCAATTATACCCCCCCCCCCCCTTCAAATGCCACCAAAAACTACTCCAATTATATATTTATTAAAAAAAAAAAAATGACATTCCACTATGTTCCCATCAAAACACCTTACCCACTTTGGATAAGGTTTCAGAAAAAAAGTCCTTCTAAGGAACTAACAGAAGAAACTCTCTCCTCAGAGTTAGAATCACAAACCTAAGGAGAGAACAAAGTTGTAGTCCTCGCACAATCATTTTCTTGTGCAATGCCTGAAAATCTTAAGACAGTGAAGAATTTCTTTTCCTCCTACCAGTAACACCAGAACTGTAAGGGTCAAGGTAAAAGGCAGAACTAAACCCTGAGCTAAGCTCAATAAATCACTCCTATCCAAAGAAACACAAACAGGAGAAGATAAATTCCTGATCTAATGTTTTGACAGGAATTTCTATAGAAACAAACCTACTTTTTGACAGGCAAATCTTCCCTAGGGACAGTCAACCCAGTCCAGTTAAGCAGAGAGGTATTCCCTGCTGCTTCCTCCAAGACCAGCAAGAATGGTTCGCTCCTACCCACCAGAGGCATTCCACAGCCACAGATGATTTCCAACACCCAGTCCATGGTATTTGTAGTGAATACACCAGAGGAAGCAAAAGCAAAAGATGAATGGACTGAGGAAACAGAATGGTCTGTGGCAGAGGCAAATTTGTAGCTTCCTGAAGTGGCAAATGCTGTTTGGAAATGCTCTTATTGTGGCTGGAAAATGGAAGAACTGAGAAATTGGCAGATTGTTCTATGGTGAAGCTGAAAAGGATGCCTGAATTCCAGAAGACTGACCGCTATAGTCAGTGAAACAAATAAGTGTCAGAAAGTAGCTTTTTTCACAAACACAGCAAAAAGCCCTTTAGACACTTACTCAGCCCCCAAAATTAACACAAGTTTTAGATAGGAATAACAAAGTTTAACTTCGTTTTAACAACTTTTTTCCACAAAAGTAAAAGTCACACTTCACATTATAAAGGGACTAAAGTCATGTGACAGTCTTTTTTTTTTTTGGTTTGTTCTGTTTACAGAAAAGTTTACGTATCGGTCATAAAAATAAAATGTTGAAGGTTCTTTTTTGTGAAGAGAACTTGTATGCCTAGCAATGGAGGACCATTGGCAGACCGTCAATCCTTGAAAGCCTACAAGACAAACTGTCTTCAGGTGGCAGGAAAGCTCTTAAGGGCTTGGCACTCAAACTGCTGTTCTTCAGCTCTGCTCAAGCTAGTAATGACTTTTCATCAGAAAAATAGGTAAAATGGAAGACTTTTCCCCTCAAGTGGACTTATCCGGTGAACCCTGAAGAAGCTCTTGCTGAATTTTTGTAAGTTTGAAGGGACTGCACACTTACAGGTTAAGAAAGTTATAAGGGTTTTGAACCCTAATTACTGACTTTACAGGGCTCTGCTTGACCCAGTGAACTGAAAGTGCCCTGATGCTTTGGATACTGGCTTGCTGTCATATCTTCGGCAGGATATAACCCATTTAGCTTTTGCTACTGCAACAGTGATCTAATTATAAGGATCAATAATCGGTTACAGTCGAACTTTGATAAGATTTTGCTTTCATCTTTGATTTACCTAGTACAGTTTTGTACTTTGAAAAAGATCCTGATGGATATAACCTTCAGATGTGCAGCTCTCTCCCAAAGTAGCATAATTTGAACATATGTCAATAAGGATTCCAATACACTGATTTTTTTTTTTCTTTTTTGTGCTCCCCCCACATCTGCTAATCATCAGCCTCCTACTATTCAATCAGTCTATTTATTCCGCATTACCAGGGAGTGGGGAAAACAGCAATCGGGGAGGTTAAAGTTTGTTTTTTTTTTCTCCTCCAGCCCTGGCAGTGCACACCCAGCAAGATGTCAGGGAGAAGCGTGCAAAAGTATGTCCCCTCACTTTTGCAGGTGTTCTTTACAAGCACCTCCCTGAACAGCACCAGGAAAACAGCACTCCCCAGTTTGCCCCAGAGTGTGTACTAACCCTTCCCAGCCACCCCCTGTTAACAGGAAAGTGGGAGACACCCCTTCTCTCTTCTGCCCTCCCTGCCTCGGTCCGCCACTGCTAGAGCTGCTAAATGAACCTTTGTTACCTGGATCAGAGTTGGGGCCTACATCCTTCTGTGCCAAGCATGGATAGTTTTTTCTTTCATTATGTAACTGGAATTATTGGTTACTACAGTACCTCAATTATAAAAAATCTCGTTACTAATATTAAAATGAATGTTGTCTATAATGTGAAGACTGACACTAACACAAGAGTATGAACTTTAGAAGAGCGTTGAGCATCCACCTAGCTTAAGCATGTTCCCCACATTAATATGTTTGTTCAGGGTACTGCTTGATGCTATTGCTTTTTAATTGACATATTCTGAATGCCTTTCACTGAAAGATATTTGCTCAATGACATTTGTTCTAACTGTTTTATAACTCTTTGCATTACTGCACCAAGATTAAGACTGAAAAGGGTCCAAGGACAAGTCTAACTACTCAGTTAAAGTTTTAAATAAAAAAATAAATAAGATGCAAGAGTTTAACATTTTGGGAAAAGTCAAAGTCAAACTAGAGGTCTTAATTGTTGCAATGTTATTTGCCCAAGAAAGACCCGTTAAGTCTTTTTAGACCTTGAGTGTGTATACTATACCACTGACACTGGGGAGGAATTAGCAAAGACATGGCCAAGTGTGTGTGTGGATAGGGATGGGGGTGTAGGGGAAAGCTTTACATTCATACAGCATACTTTAGGTTTATATAACCATTCTGAGTAGTAATCCTATTTATGTAAGATGCAAGATATGATGTCACGGACATGTTATGTAGAAGTTACAAGAGAAAATTGAAGAGGTAAAAGGAGACAGGAGTGGGGGAACACTGGATGAAGCTGAAGTCTACTTACTTTCAACTAGACCTGAGAAATTATTTTCATTGAAAAAGGTGCACAGCTTTGGAACAGACTGAGTGGGCGATAGGTTGTTAATCCACAGGGGAACATAAGAGGACACAGGATAGTTGGAAGGGGCTGGGCATCTCAAGGTGGGCAGAGGCATTAATAAGTATCTACATGTTAGATGTACATGAATGGGAAGACGAGGAACACAAGATGACACGCAGGGATCGTTTTACCTGATAAAACATGCGCTAACAGCAGTACTTGTAAATACCACTAAATGTTAAAATATGTAATTTTCATCAAAAGGACAAGGAAGTACGAATAATTAAGATTTCTAGCAAAACCATAAAATGCATAAAAATGATGGTAAAGCTTAGAAAACAAATTTTAAAAGTCTGAGCTCTCAAAGAACAATATGAAATGTACTGTCATAAACGCACCTTAATTCGGCAATCTTGAAAATGCCTTTTTTTCAGTATCTGCATACATTACATATCAAGGACAAGCTTCTTCAAGGTTTAACAGAAGGCAGGAATTCAACAATGTAGGACTGATTATAGTTACAAGGGAAAAATATGCTGTATAATGCATATAAATGAAAAAATGTTAACATGGCTTTTTTCTGTTACTTATAGGTTCATAGGTTCATACTAGGCTATCTGCCCAAGGGCATTTATAAGCCTAGCCCATAGTTATGTGGCTTTCACCACCCCTTTAGTTTGAATAAAAACTATGCCTATCATTTTTCTGTGCCTCTGTCAAGCAGTGACACTGAAGTAATCCCTGGGGTATATCTGCGATCTCCCATCCATTGGTCAAGATTCCTCTTGAACAAGACCAGAGAGGTGCTCTGCCTCACATGTACCGGGATTTTGTTCCACAGCATAGGGAGTCTCTGGGTGATGAATCTGTCCCTCCAGCACGTTCTATTTATAACCGTGTCAAGGTTTAAGTCTCCGCCCTTGTGGTTCTGAGGGATCTAGATTTTTGAGGTGAAGCATATTCATCAAATCTGGGTTTGACATGGCCTTGTATGTCAGGCACAGGTCACCTCTGAGCAAGCGGTATGAGACTGAATAAAGCTGGAGTTCTTTCAGTCGGGCAGCATAAGACATATTTTTGAGACCCTTTATCCTTTTGGTGAGGAACTTTTGGGGCCTTTCAAGCTGCATCAGGTGTCTGGTCAGATACATTCGAACGGGCATTGTACTCAATCATAGGTCTAATGAGTGATGAGTACAGGGGACGATGACCTCCCTTGATCTAGATGTGAATCCCTTCATGATCAGGTGGGCGATATAGAAGGTTTTCCTAACTACTTTAGCAACATGAGTGTCAAACGAAAGACTACTGTCAACTTGGGTCCCCAGATCCCTGATGACTTTTTCTGTGCTCAGTGGATTGTCACCTATATGGTGGCTAGGGGTAACGTTGTTTTTCCCGAAGGGTATGACTATGCATTTTGGCGTTTAACTTCAGGCCATGGCTCTGGCACCAGTTATCCGTTTCTGTGAGGCCCTTCTGGAGGATATCTGTGTCAGATGTGTTTTCGACTATGGCGACCAGTTTGCAGTCATCTGCAAACTTTGTCAGCCATAACCCTCCTGTGTTTGCTTGTACTTCAGAAAAGTAGATGCCGAACAAGAGTGGACCCAGGACTGAGCCCTGTGGGACACCACTTGTGACAGGCTTTGAGTCTGACATGGCTCCAGCAACTCTGACCCTGTGGGTTCTGTCGCTTAGCCAGTTTGCAACCCATCTTGTGATGTATGGGTTTACATTCAAGCTGATGAGTTTTTCGATGATACCTGAGTGGGGTATTGTGTCGAAGGCCTTTGCCAGGTCGAGGTAGGCTGTATGGACTGCCTTTCCCTCATCAATGGCCTTGGTGACTGTCTCGAAAAAGTCAACCAAGTTTAAGAGGCAGGATCTGCCTTTGACAAAGCCAAACTGGGTTGGATCCAAAGTCTGCAAGTTCCCTATGTCTTTATTTATGAGTTCCATTATGATCCTCTCCATGGCTTTGCAGATAAGACTTGTCAAGCTAATGGGGCGGTAATTTCCAGGGTCTGTGGAGGCACCGCCCTTATGAAGTGGGACCACAGTCGCCGTGCGCCACTCCTTGAGTACGTATCCTGAGGTGAGGCTAAGATTAAACAGCTGTCCTAACTGTGGGTTTAATTCCTCGTTGAGTTCATGAAGCACACAGCCGGGGACACCATCCGGTCCCATGGATGCTGTGTTTTTTGCCTTAGTGAGGGCAGTTCTCACCTGGGCATTGGAGATGTTTGGGGGGCTACAATCCTCTGGAATAGATATCTCTCCTTTTGGGGGGGAGGGGGGGGGAGAAGTTTGCACTGAACCTGTCAGCCAGTATGTTAGCAATGTGTGTAGGTTCAGTAATTATGTTTGCCTATGTCTTCAAGGATAATTTAATAAAGGTATTGGGGAAAAAGGACTAAGTTCATCCTGCTATGCTAACTGCAACAGTCAAAATGAGACATGAGATGTGTAGCTGGTTTATATGCACGTGTGTTTGTGCATGAGTGCATGCTGACGCATGAGGAACGAAAAGTTCTGTACTCACCATAACATTCCATGTTTGTTGTCCAGTATCTCGCCTTCATTCTTGTTGGTTGGGTTCGGAGCCGAATCTCAGCTCTGACTCGGCCATATACCAAAGCTTGAGAGCTTCTACTGGCTCAAGGCTATAACCTATCCCATGGTGCTTAGCGGCCATTGCCCAGATCTCATTTGAGGGAGAGAATGTCCTATGATATGATTAACATACAGAAAGAGAAAATATATGAAAATATATGAAATATATGATATATTGGTCATAAAGAGAAAAGGAAGGCAAGATGGGAATCGGACCATATTTGCCATTTGTCAAAATTCCTCTAGATCCTCCAGGAGGAGGATGGCTGGGTGGGACGCAAGAATGAAGGCAAGATACTGGACAACAAACATGGAACGTTACGGTGAGTACATAACTTCTTTATCTTATGTTGTCCCATCTCGCCTTCATTCTTGCTGGTTGGGACAGAGTCCCCAGCACCTTTCTCTTGGGTGGCTCAAGGGAATAAACTCTTCAGGATAGTGGAACTAAAGAATGCCCTGCTCCGGGAGGCCACATCTACTTTGTAATGAGAGATAAAGGTGTAAGGATTTCATGGTCTCTGTAAGCCATTTGGACAAAGTAACTTTTGAGACTGCCTGGCCTTTTTTTGTTTCTGAACAGGACACAAACAATTGATCTGATTTTCTGAAATCTTTCGTCCTGTGTAAATAAAAGCGCAGTTGTCCATGTACATCCAATTGGTGAAGCTTATATTCTCTGCCTTGTTGCTATAATTAGGAAAAAACACAGACAATTCTATAGAATGGTTTAAATCCGTTTCAGAACAGACTTTTGGTAAGGAGGGATTTGTTCCGAGGGAAACTATCATTGTGGAAGATCAAACAGGGAGGATGAATGGATAAGGCCTGCAACTCTGAAACCCTCTTAGCTGAGGTAACTGCTGTTAAAGAGTTTTCCAGAATAAAAATTTTAAAGAACAAGAGAATGCTGGTTCGAAGGGGGGAAGAATCAATGCTGATAATACTAAATTTAGATCTCATGGGAAAGGAGGTTCTCTTACAGGAGGTCTTAACAGGAAAGTACCCCTGAGGAAGGCCTTGCATAACTTGTGGGACATTACATTGGATCCGAGTTAACCCATGTGATAATTAGACATAGCAGCTAGTTGAACTCTAATAGTTGCCGCCGCTGCTCCTTGATTAAAAATTTCTGTCAGGAATTCCAAAATTGAAGGTATAGATGCTGTAAAAGGATCTATGTGTTTTTTGTCCACCCAAGAGAACCTCTTCCATTTGCTTGTGTAAAGTTTCCTAGCTGTCTTATTGTGTGAGGAGACCAAAATGTGGTGCACTGCAGGGGATAATTCTGGAAGCCTGGCTAAAATTGGAAGTAGAGAAACCAAGTTGTCAGACTGAGGCTCTGAAGGGCAGGATGGAGCGTTCCTGACTAATGCATCAGAAGATCCGGCACTGGGTCCAGGATCCATGGGTCCTCCTGAAGGTGGGGCCAAAGGAAAGGGAACCAAATCTGATGAGACCAGTATGGAGCAATGAGGACGTGGCCTTCTGAATAACTTTTGGAATCAAAGGAAATGGGGGGGGGGCATAAAGAAGTCCTGGGGGCCAATCGTGGATGAGTGCATCCCTCGGTGACTCTCCTGGATGAGAAATGAGGGCAAAGTAGCTGCTGCATTTGGCACTGAAAGGAGTGGCAAAAACGTCACAGCAAGGCTGGCTCTATTTGTGAAAAATTCGATTAGCAACTTCCTGATTCAGGGACCACTAATGAGGCATGAGAATAGCTCTGCTTAGCCTGTCTGCTATGACACTGGATTTCCCCAGAATGTGCATTGCCGTCAGAAAGCGTTGAGAAGATATCACCCATTGCCAAACTCTCTGGGCCTCTCGACATAGGGGATAGGATCTGGTTCCCCCCATTTGTTGATGTACCATACCACTGACATATTGTCTGTCTGAATTGAAACTGTCCCCATGGTAAGAGTTATGAAATGCTTGCAATGCCAAAAGCACCGCCCTCATCTCTAGGACACTGATGTGCAAATGGTACTCGTGATCTTTCCAAACCCCTTGGACAGTCTGTCCTGTATAATGCCCCTCCCCCCACCCTATCTGGGACACATCCGTGGTTACTGTAGCGACAGTTTGGGGAAGTACTAATGGTCTGCCCATTGTTACCCGAGTGGACTGGATCCACCAAAGCAGGTCCCTCTTGCAGGAGTCTGTAATGAGTATCTCGTGAGACATGGGTGACTCCTGTATGGACCACCGAGCGAAAGGTAGCCACTGTAATATTCGTATGTGAAGTCGTGCCAGAGAAAAAAGTGTTACTGTCGCTGCCATAGAGCCTAAGACCTTTAGGACAAATCTTGCCTGTACTTTTTTCTTGTTGAGCAAGATAAGCACTTGGCTGAGTAATGTTTGAATCCTTTCATGAGGCAGTTTTGCCAACATGTCATTTGTGTTTAAATCTGCATCTATAAAGGTAATACGCTGTGATGGCAACAAGGCAGATTTTTCTGCATTTATAGTAATGCTTAGTTTTGAGAATAGATGGATGGTATAGTCCTTGGCTTTGATTAGTATCTGCTTGGTGGTGGCAGTTAAGAGCCAGTTGTCTAAGTATGGAAACACCTGGAATCCTTGACATTTCAGATGAGCCGTGACTACTGCCATGCATTTGATAAACATTCTGGGGGCTGTGGTGAGTCCAAAGGGCAGAGTTCTGAACTGGTAATGACTGGCTCCCAGCTGGAAGCGTAGAACTCTTCTGGAGTGCCTGTCCATCTTTATGTGGTAGTACCCATCCTGAGCACATCCAACTGTCTTGTCCCAGAAATGGGAGTATAGACTGCAGTGTTACCATCCGGAACTTTGACTTCACCTTGTTTAGTCTGCAGAGATACAATATGGGTCTCCAGTCCCATGTCTTTTTTGGAACTAAAAATAACCTTGAGTAAATTCCGGATCCTAGCTGGTCTGCAGGGACTTCTTGGATAACTCTTTTTTTTCTAGTAACATTTGAATTTCTAGTGTTGCTTGATCCCTTTGACCGGGTGGAATGTCTGGGATAAACTTTGACGGACGAGGTGAACAAAGAAAGGGAGTGTAGTAACCCCTGGATATAATAGACTGTACCCATTTGTCTTGGGTCAAATTCAGCCAGGCTTCTGGGTACAGCGTTAGCCTCCCCCAGACTGCTTCCAAAGGCCGACAGTCGGGCCTCCTTTCAGGAGCACTGGAAGGGCCGACCAGAGAAAGTATCTCTGTCGCCCTGGTTCTGCAGACCCCCTCTGCCACATGGATGGTGTCTTCCATTATTTTCCCCTCTGCCCCTGGGGGAAGGATCACCACAATCATCAGATAGGGCTCCTTTGGACTTCCAAAACCACATCTTTCCGCTCTTCTGACCTTTAGAGTAGGGTCAGGTAGGGGCAGAAAAATGGACTCTGATGGCAGACAGTCTTACCATCTTTGTTGACTCCTGGTGAGAGTCTTTCACTTTTGGCCCGAACAAGGACGAGCCATCAAAGGGGGAGTCGATGAAGGAAGATCTGAAGGGTTCAGCAAACTTGCAAAGGTGCATCCAGGAACGTCTCGGAAGAGTTATTTCTGTGGCTGCTGCCCTGCTCGCCCCATCTGCTGCATAGGAAATGAGGCGCATGGAGGAGTTCGTGATGGAGGTTAAGGTTGCAAGCTGAGAATTAATCTTATCCGATAAATCCTGGGCTGTAGCATCTTGTAGGGTATCTCCCAGCTCTTTTAGGAGATCCTTCTGAAGTTGGGTGAAATGTGATAAATAATTCAGCGACCACAAGGTAAAGGCCACTGAAAAGAAAGTATGCTTCCTGTACCTGTCCATCGTGTGAGACTCCTTATTCGGTGGATGGACAGATGCAGAAGTTTCAGCTAACTCCTTCTTTGTGGCCGCAGCCAACACCATCACATCTGCTGGAACTCCCTTAGTTAGATACTGTCTGTCCTCTGGGGCCGTAATACACTTATTTGGCCTCCGTGGAATGGGGTCCACTGATACTGGAGAGTCCCACACCTTCAGACTCACTACACCCAGGAGAGGTTCGAAAGGTGGAGACACCCAAGAGGTGGTGGGGCGAGAGCCAAATGCCTCTAGGTATACCGACTCGTCTTCAGAAGGGGAACGGGACTTCCAGACGCATCTCTGCTTAAGGATCTCCAGGATGTCTGAAAAAGCGACATCCTCAGAGGGCAACCGTGGGGACCCTTCTGAATCCTCCAAATCAGTATCAGAAGTGACAGACTCAGGGGAGTCTACGTGCTTCCTCTTACACTGTCTCTTCAGAGGGACCTCCTCGGGGGGGATGTTCCGGGGAGGTATCTGAAGAGGAGGTTCCACCCATTGTGGTTTCCTGGGGCACCAACTCTCTACTCTGGGGGTGATGGAGGGATGATGAAGAGGTGGACACTAGCCCTTTTTGGGGAAGAGGGGCTGGAGCCGAAGGTGGAGCAGACTCAGTGGAGAGAACACTCTGCACCACTTCAAAAGCACCGCGATCCTGGGTCAACAAAGACTCTGGTCCCAAGAGGCCACGAGATCTCTCCAGTACCGAGGAGGGTTGCTCTGAGGCTGATGGGGGGAGCCAAACTCACCTGAGTCGAAGCGCCGAGTGGGAGAGTCAGTTCCGACATGGGTCCAACTTGACTCTCCCCCCAGAGCCGACCAGGGAGTGTCGACCCCGAGATCCCCCTCGATGGAAGACTACATCGATGAGATTGGAGCTGAAATATCAGGGTGATTACTGGCTCCGCCGGTTCCAGCACAACGATTTCCATACTCTCTGGCTCCGAACTCAGAGGAGGAATCGACGTTATCCAAGGGCTTGTTGGTGGCAGTTAGGAGCCAGTCATCTAAATATGGAAACACCCGGAATCCAAGGTGCCTCAAGTGAGCTGCAACTACTGCCATATATTTGAACACTCTGGGGGCTGTAGTGAGGCCAAACGCCATGTCTCATAGGCTATGCAAAGTGTTTCTTAAAGGCATTTTATTACTACAACCACCTATCAGAGACCCCCCCCCCAGCACCATGGGACCTAAATTTCATCCCATCTCATTTAATTTCCTCCCTTTTGAGCTAGCATCATCTTGTGAACTCAGGTTTTTGACATGGAAAACTATTCTCTTGGTAGCAGTTACCTCTGCTAGGAGGGTGTCAGAGCTGCAAGCCATGTCAATAAAGCCCCCCTACTTGCTTTTCCACAGAGACAGGGTATCCTTACAAATGAACTCTTCCTTTTTGCCAAAAGTATGTTCAGAGTCAAATTTGAACCGATCTATAGAGTTACCAGTCTTTTATCCAAATTACGGGAATAAGGCAGAATACATGTTACATCAGCTGGATGTGCATAGACAATTACATGTCTACTTACAAAGACTGCGAACTTCAGGAAATCTGACCAACTATTTATATCCTTTTCAGATTCAAAGAAAGGAACTTCAGTAAGTGACACTTACAGAATGGCTTTTAGATTGTATAACTTTCATTTATAAATCTCAAAACCGAGATCTTCCCTATAGAGTTAAAGTCCAGTCTAAAAGAGCCACACGAATCTCTTCCACTTTTCTGGCTAGACTACCAATTGATACCATGTGTGCTGCAGCAACATGGACAAACCCACATACCTTTATCACTCATTACAAAGTCGATTTGGCCTTCAGGAACAGGGCCTCCTTTGGTTCCACAATTCTGAAGAATAGTCTCCCTTTAGCCACCCTAGAAAGATGGTGCAAGGGATGCTGCCCCATCCTGGCAAGAATGAAGGCGAGATAGGACAAAAACACAAAGAAGTCACGTACTCACCATAACGTTCCATGTGTGTTGTCCATCTTCACCTACATTCTTGCATCCCACCTTCCTTCCCCGGCCATTTGTACTCCTGGAAAGCAGAGTTTGTACACTTGGATATTATTTTCTGGCCTTCTTTATTGCACTCTGAATTATTAAACTACCTTTATCTGTATTACTCTTATTATAACTGCAGGCGGAATTTGGGGAGCTTTCCTGGTGTATGCTGGGATGGGGTTTGGCCGTGGGCTGGTGGAGGACCTCGGGCTTGTGTGTGGGGGCAGAGTCGGATCGGATATGAGCCTGTCCTGGTAAGAATGAAGGCGAAGATGGCAGCACACATGGAATGTTATGGTGAGTACATAACTTTTTTCCCCTTCACTTTCCAGCTGTGTACTACAAAGGTAGTAGTTTTTGCTTTTGGCTAAGGCGATTTTCTGTTGATGTACATTTGCCTCCTGTTTCTAATTTTCACCAAGGAGCTTGGCTCATTTTTGAGGGTGTAAAGCCCTTTCTGAGATGAACATTTAGTCTCAAACCTCCCTTGAAGCATCCTTATCCCCCTTAGGATTTCTAGTTTGTATTGGGGGGGGATTAATCCTTCCACCCTTTGAGCTTGCAACAAGGGTTGAATTTTTTTTCTCTCCAAGTGTCCATCTATAGATGTGTAGCAACTGCTTGGTCTTTTCTGATGCTTTCATAAGACTCTTGCAACATTGTTTTTTTCTTCTAAGCTTCAGTCATTCAGGGTTGTGTTCCAGTGACTAACCACCTGGGAAGGATAAGGTTAGCAAGGTGCACCTGATCAGTATAAAAATTGTTTATTTACCACAATACTTAATTATATTGTCAACTGTTGCAGTAGTAGTAACAGAGTTGTAACAACTGCCTCTGAAGGCCCCATGTCTAGCCTGACTTGGTGCTTTTCACTGTTCCTCTTCCAGGCTGAGTGGTCACCCTCCTACTTGAATCCATACCTGTTATAAGGGATGTACCACCACATAATCTTTTAGCTCCTTCTTGCCACAGTTAAAGTGTATGGTCTAGGCACATTTATGAACTTTTACTTGCAGACAGCAAATAGCCCCACAAAGAATTGAATTGCTGTTCTCTGCTTATGGGACAGACCATGTTATTTTCTGTCCCAGTTCTAAGTTCAAATAGAAGACAACTAAGTGGAGAGTTAGCACTTTCCAGTGTCTCAACCAAAAAAGGTTGTTCATGTCTTCCAAGACTGCTGCTGTTTCAGATAAGTCCTGCTCCTTTGTAGAAAAGGATGTCAACCTACCATTTTGAGTCTAAAGGCCACCCAAAGGTGGATATTATCTGGTCAGGGGAAAGTGCCTTTTTGCCAAGGGCTGAGGACTGCTTCGACCAAAGCCTCTTGTGACGCCGTTTAGGAAGCTGCTCTGCACTTTAAAAGTTGCAATCATTCCAAGGTGAAACATTGCAACAAGTTCAGAAGTGCCTCTGTGAACCTATGCCTCTTCTGTCTATTTTCTGATGATGCGAGGAATTTCCTTGAGTCTGGATCATGAGGAAGTCTACCGCTATAGAACAGAAGCCTTTCTGTATATAGCTTGAGACCTCTTAAGACTGACTTCTAAGATGGCTGTGCACGTGATCAACAGCTTAATTTTGTCTCTCCAGTTGTGAGAGCAGAAACTGAGAAACAGCCAGTGAAATTGTCTTTTGGGGTAAAATTCAGTTGCCAACTACTATTCATTTACTTACCAAGTTCACTGCCAGTATACCAGAAAAGGAGTTGTTTAGAGAACCAGAAAGCAAGTTAGACGGTGTTTTCTCTTCAAATTTTCTGTCTGGGAAGAATCCTGCAGCTGTTCAGCTAAAAGCAGTTTGAGCTTCAGCTTTGGTACAAGAGATGGCTTCTAGTTATTTAGAGGGGGGGAAATGCACTCAGAGGTGATTAAAGTAAATGAAACACTGAAGGAATGTATCAACTGGATGGGAGATGGGAAATTCACCGCGGGGATCACGTCTATGGCTCTGCTCGAGAGGGGCACAAGAAAATAATTTTCTTGGGTGGCGAAAGCCAGGGTACCTTTTTGGCTAGGCTTATACAGGCCCTAGGGCCAATAGCCTATTACCTACCTATGAACCTACCTACAGTTGCCGGCTCCACGATCCGATGGGCTGGGCTCGAGAGAATTTCAACTAGGGCCCAAATCCGGAGCAACCTCTTCACGACCCGCTCTGCATCATCGTCTGATAATCTGGAGGATCGAGAGGAATCCACAGACTATAGCAAAGGAGATTGCGGCACCAAATGAACAGGTTCCAAGAATGGTGACAGGCTCCTTTTTTGGCTTCGCAACGGTTCCGAGGAGACAGATGGAACAGAGGGAGGACCAGATTTGTCGGAACCGAGAACTTTCAGATCTGAGGATGCTGTATCTTTGAAACTGCTTGAAGGCTCAGACACAGGAGCTGATGAAGCAGCCTTTTTAGAGACTTATCCAGTTTTGAGGTCTGATTACCTTCAACAAGCCCCTTAAAATGAGCTTATTTTTTCTCTCCTGTAAGACCCTTGCACTGAAGATATGACAAATGGAGCAGGAGTCTTGGAAATGGACTGGTCCTAGACAGTAGACACAACTTTTCTGAGAGCATGAATCGCACTTTTTAAATCCAGATTGTTTGTGCTCCTTAACAGATGCTTTAGACATGTTTACCTGTGAAAAAACTAACAGTAAAATTTAACTACTACACAAGGTAGAAGCAAGATAGAAAAGGCTTTTTGCTTTTTTTTTTTTTTTTTTTTTCACAAGAAAAAATGGAAAGGATAGGGAGGAGGAGAAGTCTCCATGACAATCTCCTCCAACCGGAGGAGATGCCTCTAATTTAAACACGGACTCCTTAAGGGAGGAAAGAAGGTGAAAGAATCCTCTAACTGAAATGGATTCTTTAACTAGATAAGGGGAAGAGAGAAAAACAAGGCCCAAAAGGACAGCCGCAAGGAATATAGCCAAGAATAATACAGCCAAGAATAATACAATCACACAAACGGGCACTATGCTATAACTGGGAAAGGTAAACTAAGTAGTAGTAGTAACGGGAGATGAACTGTTCGGATGTTTGGCTTCTCCTGTTAATCCTTTTTTGGACAATGTTCAGGACCTAGGAATTGGCAGGCAAGTTGCTGTTAACCTGAGTGAACGTTTTTTTCATTAGAAAAAGCTCTTGTAAAATTGAAAAGGTTGCAGTGGGATGTGCTGTTTTTGGAAAGCAGCATATCAGTTCGGAGAGTGCTAAAGGGCTTAAGAATTCATGTTATGCCGGTAGGAAATGACTTACCACAAGAGCTTGTAGAAAAATGGGTCCAATTAAACCAAAAAACGGGTATTGAATATATGACTATGTTAGTAGATTGTTATAAACAAAAGATACATGAACTTGATGAAATTATTAAAGAGCAGTATTTTTCTTTGAAAAGAGATTCTAGTAATGAAAACTTTGAATCAAAAATTTGTCTTATTCAAAATAAACTTAAAGAAAATTATGCTCTTAGAAAAAGAAAACTTAAAAAGTTTGAGAGAGATTGTAATGATTATGCGAAGGGTGTTGCATATACCTTTAATTCTTCACTGAATGCAGATGCGAGTCTATTAGCAAAAGAAGGTGGATGTGAAAATGAGCAATCGGTGCCAGTAAGATCTGAAAATGTTGTTAATGGACAGCAAACCAGCAATGGGGCAATGCCCGCTAAGCAAGCGGGTGTGAATAGTATTTCTCCAGGTCCTGTTTCTACTAATTTAAACCATTTTCAGGGGATAAATGTTTATCAAAACACAGGCACAGGGAAGCATACGTGGGCGCAAGTCTCTTCAGGGCCAGGGAAGAAAAGCGGCCAGAAGAAAAGAAAATTCTATCAAAACAACAGCAAGTGGAAGAAAAAGAGGAACAGTTAAGTCTACTGAAAGTGACTTTAAAATTGTAAATTTATCTTGTACACAATTGGAGAGACAAAATTTTTGTCTTAAGCAAAGGTTGGACATTTGTACCTGCATCTAGAGCTCATGTTTGTGAAACTGTTAACAATCTAAGGGAATGTGTGAGACGATTGAATTAAAAGTGTTTTTTCAATAACTGCGATAAGCTGGGGAATGTTTCTCAGTCAAATGTATATCATAAGCCAAGTTCTTTTAATCCTCCTCTAAGACCGGAGTTGGAGGCGTTTCAGAATGTAATGGAAATGCAAATTAAAAATTTATTGTCGAATAAAAGTTTTTTAACTTGTCATATGAAGAAAGGCTTGCATTAAATGATTTGAGTAATGATGAAAATGTAGTGTTGTTGAAAGCTGACAAAGGAAATGCATTAGTAATGCTTGCTAAAAATGTATATCTAAATGCAATTTCTGTTATGTTGCAAGATGATTTTCATTATAAAGAAACAACGTCCGACTTTATTAAAAAATCATATAGGTTTATTGATGCAATTATAGAGGAGTGGTTATGTGATGATAGAATAAATTCAAAAGAAGCAAGTTTTTTTGTTAAAACAAACCCCATTATTAGTAACATTTATGGTCTGCTAAAAATGCATAAGGCTTTGGAAGAGCAGCCTTTTAGACCAATTGTTACAAGTGGAGGTTCAAAAACTTTTAGTTATGTACTCACCATAACTTTAAGATGTTTGGGATCCATCTCGCCTACATTCTGTACTGATGGGCTCGGAGCCGATCCTCGGCTCCGACTCGGCACGCTATGCTATAGAGCGAAGCCTCTTATTGGCTGAGCTATTCTCTATCCCAGGATGCACCACCACTAATCCCCCAGATCTTGTTTGTCCGCATTCATGCACACACACATAACTTGTTCATATAACATTGCCAGATGTTTCAAGATGAAACAATAGAATTCGGACCGTCCGATCTCTTCTGATCTCCAAGGCAGGGGGAAGGAGGGTGGGTTATTGAATGTGAGATGGATCCCAAACATCTAAAGTTATGGTGAGTACATAACTAAAAGATGTTATGTGATCCTATCTCGCCTACATTCTGTACTGATGGGACAGCGTCCTAGCACCTAAATCCTGGGTGGCTCACTGGAAAACACTCCTGAGCACTGTGGAACCAAATGAAGCTCGCCCCCGGGATGCCACATCCAATTTGTAGTGGGAAATGAAAGTGTGCGGGGAAGACCACGTAGCCGCAGCACAAATGTCACTAATGGCAAGCTTAGAATGGAATGCTATTGAAGTAGCCATAGATCTTGTAGAGTGAGCTTTGACAGAGGTCGTAAGCTCTTTATTAGAAGAGGAATAAGCTTGACTAATACAGTCCCTGATCCATTTGGCAATAGTGACCTTTGTGACGGCTTTGCCCAATTTATTATCCGAAAAGGACACAAACAATTGATCTGTTTTCCTTGTTTGTTTGGTCCTGTCTAAATAAAAACGCAATTGCCTGTGGACATCCAATGTGTGGAATATGTATTCCGCTTTGTTTGAGTACTTTGGAAAGAAAACTGGAAGTTCTAATGACTGTTGCAGGCAAAAACTGGAACAAACTTTAGGGACAAAGGATGGATTAGGCCTGAGAGATACTCTATCTTTGTGAAAAACCAGGTACGGTGGTTTTAGAGATAGAGCTTGAAGCTCTGAAACCCTTCTGGCAGAAGTAATCACGACCAGAAAAGCAGTTTTCCAAGATAGAAATTTCAAATCACATGTTGCTGCCGGTTCGAAGGGGGGGGAGGTTAAGGCACGTAACACCACATCGAGATCCCACGGAAGAGCAGGATGAGAAATCGGAGGTCGTAAAAGCGCAGCACCTTTCATGAAGGTTTTACACAATCTGTTGCTCATTAAAGGTGGGTTTATAGATTCATGAAAATTGGAAATAGCTGCCAATTGGACCTTGATGGTAGAGACTGAAGAACCTTGATTGAATAGGGGAGTTAGAAATTTTAGGACTTCCGATACAGGAACAGTGATGGGATCCAGACCCCGGAGTTGAGCCCAAATAGCAAATCTCTTCCATTTGCTAGTATACAATTTCTTAGTGGCAGACTTGTGGGCCGAAGATAAGATATGTATGACTTCCGGGTCTAAGGTAGGATTCCTGACTATAGTCGGAAGAGGAGGAGCCAAGCTGTTAACTTCAAAGTGTGAAGGGACTGGTGGAGTAGTCCCGACTGATGAATTAATAGGTCTGGGGTCTGATCCAGGAACCATAGACCGTCCAGTGCATATTTCCGAAGATAGGGGAACCATACCTGACGAGGCCAGTAAGGAGCAACTAAGATCATTTTGCTCCCAGAGTGAGACGCCTTTTGGATCACTCTGGGAAGGAGGGGAACTGGGGGGAAGGCGTATAGCAAGCCGGTGGGCCAAGGATGGGCTAGTGTGTCCATAGGACTCTCCCCCGGAGCTGGAGTGAGGGAGAAGAACTTTCTGCACTTCGCGTTCAGCGGGGTTGCGAAGAGGTCGCAACAAGGAATTCCCCATTTGCTGAAGATCTGAGTTGTCACTGCATTGTTCAGAGACCACTCGTGAGGAGAGAGGATAGTTCTGCTCAGTCTGTCAGCTATCACATTGGATTTGCCAGGGATATGAGTTGCTATTAGAAAACGTCTGGTCGCCACTGCCCATTCCCAGACTCTCATGGCCTCTCTGCAAAGAGGGTAGGATTTGGTTCCTCCCTGCTTGTTCAGATACCAGACCACAGACATGCTGTCGGAGTGAACGGCAATTACGCCCTGAGGGAGGTAATCGTGGAGTGCTTGTAGAGATAGAAGCACCGCTCTCATTTCCAAAATGTTGATATGAAGAAGACTCTCTTCTGAATGCCATTTGCCTTGGACTGACCTGCCCAGGGGAATGCCCCCCCCCCCACCCCATCTGGGAGGCGTCCGTAGTCAAAGTGGCCATAGGAGGAGGTGGAACAAAGGGTCGACCCTGATCCAGATTGGAGGGCACCAGCCACCAGCGAAGGTCCTGTTTGCAGGTTTCCGTGATCCGTATGAGGTGACTGAGAGGGAGATCCTGAAAGGACCACTGTGTCAAAAGAAGCCACTGGAGAATTCTCATATGCAACCTTGCTAGGGGGACTAGAAGAACAGTGGCCGACATGGATCCCAATAGCTACAGGACCATCCTGGCTGGAGCTTTGGATCTGAGAAGCAAGGCTCGGACTTGAGCCCGTATGGTTTGTATCCTTTCTGTAGGAAGATAGACCCGCATTCGGTTTGAGTCTATCTCTACTCCGATGAATCTTATGCGTTGAGATGGCAGCAACACAGACTTTGGCCAACTGAAGGTGATTCCAAGGGAAGTGCCTAGTGATATTGTGGCTTGTAGGTTCTGCAATAGTAGACGCCTGGAGGTGGCAGTTAGGAGCCAGTCGTCAAGATACGGAAACACCTGGAATCCTAGACTCCTCAGGTGAGCAGTCACGACCGCCAAACATTTGGTGAACACCCTGGGGGCTGTGGTGAGACCAAAGGGCAGCACGTGGAACTGAAAATGACTGTCTCCTAGGCTGAAGCGCAAATGTCTTCTGGACGCCTGATCTACCAGGATGTGGTAATAGGCGTCCTTGAGATCTATGGAGCACATCCAAACACCTTTCTCCAGCAGTGGGAGAATGGATTGTAAGGTGACCATTCGGAACTTGGACTTTTTGACTGAACGATTTGGAATACTGAGATCCAAAATGGGCCTCAAGTCCCCAGTCTTTTTTGGCACCAAAAAGAATCTTGAGTAAGTCCCTAATCCGATCTGGTCTGCGGGGACCGGTTGGATGACTCCTTTTTGAAGCAGCTTTGAGACTAAGGCTGCAATTTCCCGTTGACTGGGTGGCGGGTCCGGGATTTTCTTGGACGGAGGTGGGGAGTGAGAAAAGGGGATGGCGTAACCTCCGGCGATAATTTGAAGCACCCATCGGTCCTGAGTGATACCTTCCCCAGGCTTTTAGGTGCCTCAAAAAACGACCCCCGACTGGCTCCGGAGCTGCACAGTCGGGCAATCCCTCAGGGATTGCGGAAGGCTGAAGAGCCACGAAAGGACTCGCGGTCTCCAGTGTTGCAGGGGCCTCTGCCGCCTCTGGGACGGCGTCTTCCAGAAAAATTTCCCCCTCCTCTGCCTCTAGAAGGGGGATCGTCCTGCTGTGAGGGATAAGACTTCTGGGATCTACGGAACCACATTTTCCCTCCTCTTTTAGCCTTGGGATAAGGCCGAAAGGGAGTGGAAAATCGTGCCCCTACGGCAGTCAATGTCTTACCTTCTTGCTCGCAGCGGGTCAATGTGTCCTTTACCTTGGGTCCAAACAAAGAAGACCCATCAAAGGGAGCATCGGCAAAGGAAGACTTAAAAGCTTCCGCAAAATGACACAGGCGGAGCCAGGCTTGCCTCCGTAGAGCAATACCCGTACCCGCCGCTCTACTCGCCCCCTCGGCTGCATATGAAATGAGACTCATGGACGAGTTTGATATCGATGACAGCGTAGCCAACTGAGAGCCAACCGTCTGGGCCAGCTGCTCAGGTAGGTTACCCAAGAGGGTATCTGAAAGCTCCTTGATCAGATCCCTCTGAAACCTGGTGAAGTGCGTTAAATAGTTCAGGGACCTTAAGGTAAAGGCCGCTGAACTGAGGGTGCGCTTCCCGTACCGATCCATGCTCTTAGACTCCTTATTAGGAGGATGGACGGACGTCGAAGCCTCTGCTACATCTTGCTGGGTAGCAGATGCCACCACCAAGGCATCTACAGCCACACCTTTTGTCAAGGCATCTACAGCCAAACCTTTTGTCAAAAACTCCTTCTCAGGGGGTGCTGATAGGAACTTATTTGGGCAAGCAGGCACCGGTTCCACAGAATCTGGATGTTCCCACTCCCTTCGACAGATCAAATCTAGGAGCTCGTCGAAGGGCGGAGACAACCAGGAGGCGGAGGGCTGAGCCCCGAAGGCCTTAAGGAACACCGACTCGTCAGCAGAAGGGGGTTTGGAATGCCAGCCGCCTCATTGTTTGAGGGCTTCCAAGATGTCTGCAAAGGAGACATCATCTGAGGACGACTTAGGGGACCCCTCTGCATCATCAAGATCAGTGTCTGACGTGAGAGACTCAGAGGAGTCGACACTTCCTCTTGCACGATCTTTTCCTTGGAGGTTCCTCTGAAGAAGCTTCAGAGGGTCCTCCAGGAGGGGGGGGAACCCCCAGTGGGGGTGACCTCAGGCCCCGGGGCTCCGCTGTCTAAGGACAGGGGGACTGCCAAAGACCCAGTCTCCTTATGTAAGGAAGGTGCTGGTGAGATCGTGGAGGTAGCCAAAGAAGATTTGGCTAACGCACTCCTCATGGCCCTGAAGGCTGGACCACCAGAATCCTGGGAAGGTCCGACCCCCCTGGCCACAACAGTAGACGGTACCCCCGCAGCCGACGCACCAAGAGGAAGGCTCGGAACCGAAAACATCGGTCCCGAAGCGTCCCCCCCCCCGGGGCCGACAGAGGAGGTCCGTGTACCGAACTCCGACTTGAGAGCCGGGGTTGGAGTAAGGGTCGGGCCCGACACGAAAACCTCCATCGGCTCCACCAGCACCGGCTCCAACGGTGCCGAGGCTGTTGGAGGAGGAACCAGAACTACAGGGTGGGCCATCGGCCACGAAGCCGAATGGGCTGGAGCTGAAACTAATTTCTGGAACACAGGAGACTGAAACAGTCTTAGGAGCACCCTGTCGATGTCCGAATCAGACATCTTGGAAGATCTAGAGGAAAACGATCGGGTCCGAACCGACTTATCCATCGGCTCCAAAGGACTGGGGGACCTGCTCCGAATGGACTCAACCAGTATCGGTGCCGAGGGAGATCCCAAAACAATTTCCCTTGGTGCCGAGGAGGGCTTTTGCGCCGAAGGGGAAGAGTCTGAGCCGGCAACCCTCATCGGCTCCAAAATCTGTGGAGCCGATGAAGGTGACCCGCCTCTCGAAGCCCCAGTCATCGGCAACGAAACCAGAGGAGTCGAGACTGGGGGCATCAAGGCAGACCGCTCCGCCCTAGGCTCCGAAGTCCGTGGAGCTGATGGAGAAGCCTGCCTGGATTTCTTAGTAGTCTGTTCCGACGGGCTGGTCGGAGCCGACGCTTTCTTTTCCTTAGTTGGAGAGGATGAGGAAGATAAGGCCTCCTCGAAGGAGGGTTTAATCAGCCCTTTCAGGATTAATTTATTCTTCCTCTCTTGGAGGACTCTAGAGGAAAAGGCGTGACACACGCTGCAGGACTCCTGTAGGTGCTTGGCGCCTAAACAATATACGCACGAGGAGTGATCATCCGTTATAGACATTTTATAACTGCACCTCGTGCACTTCTTGAACCATGAGGGTCTATGTTCTTTGGACATAATGCCTCTAAAACAGTCACTATAACAGTGGAACAAAATCACTATCTAGTCAGAAAAACAATGATTTTAAACAACAATATAAATTTTTTTTTTTTTTAACGATACACTACAAATATCAGAAACACCAAAAAGGAGGGCCAAGAACCCTCTAACTTAAACAGGTACTTGACCTCCTTAAAAAAAGAGAAACTTACTAAGGAATAGGGGAAGGCCCCTCTAACTTAAACGGGAAATCTTTCCCTAAACAAACACACAAATTTACCACAAAATTATACCAAAAAAACACGCGTACAACAACAATAGCTGTTAAAACAGCTTTTGGGTAAGAACAGAGAATTTCCTGACAGGAAAACTTTAGAAAAAAACAGCACTTAGCTCAGCCAAGTTTGAGACCACGTCCTAGCTTGTAAGTGGCAAACGAGATCTGGGGGATTAGTGGTGGTGCATCCTGGGATAGAGAATAGCTCAGCCAATAAGAGGCTTCACTCTATAGCATAGCGTGCCGAGTCGGAGCCGAGGATCGGCTCCGAGCCCATCAGTACAGAATGTAGGCGAGATAGGATCACATAACATCTGAGGTTATGGCAATATTTGTTGACAATAAATTACAGCAGGTGGTAAAAAGAAGCGACACTTATATTGGGGACACTTTTGCTTTTGTGAATAATATTAAAATGATAAAAACAGAAAAAAGAGATATTATGGTGACAATGGATGTTAATTAGTTATATACAACCATACCTAATAATATTGGGGTGGAATATGTAGGGGTAGAGTTGGCAGAATCTAAATGTTATAGTAATGAAGACATTAGTATTGTCTTAAGACATTTTAGACATCATTTTGTCTTATAACTTTTTGGAGTTTAATGGTAAATTTTACCAACAAATTAATAGTGTAGCTATGGGGGCTGCTATGGCCCCTAGCTATGCTAACTTATGACCAGATGGGAAAAGTGATATATTAAAGCTAATAGTCATTATAAAAATGCTGTGTTTTTTTGGTTGTTTTATTGACTACCTTTTTTTAATTTGGAGGGGTGAGTTAACTGAATTATTACATTTTTTGGATGAAATTAATGTTGCATGTGAATATCTCAAATTCACTTGGAATTATAGTTAAAGTATTTATTTCTTGGATGTTGGGTTATACAAGAAAGGAGATAGGTTTTATACCAAAATATATAAAAAGAGTGTCCAAAGTAATACATATTTGGATTTTAATAGTAAGCATCCAAGTTATGTTAAGTATAATATTGTAGCAGGACAGTTGAAAAGAGTTAGTGATCTAACGGACTGTGATATGAAATATGGAGAAGAAAGAGATATGTTATGTCAAAAGTTTGTAGTTAGGGGCTAACCGGAAGTATTTATAAAAAGTAAAAAAGAAGAAATGGACAGCATTAGGAATATAAAAAAGTCTAGAGTCACACATACAAATATAGGGCAATTTCAAAATGAAAATAAAGGAATTAAAATCAATACAAGCAAAGACTACAGTTTGGGTATGGCAATACCTTATTCGGTTGATGGTGGACAAATTAAAAGTCTGTTGAAGGTAAACTGGAAAATTCTGATGAGCTTTCCAAAAATGAAAGATGTTATTGGTGAACAGCCTACTTTTGTAAATAAAAAAGGTAAAAATCTGAAAAAGGCGTTTCAAGATACGGTTAAATATATACAAGAAAAAAGAGAGAAGTTGATAAAATGTTTAAATTGTAGTTTTTGTAAGTATGTATACAAAGGAATTATTCCGATTAGTATGAATAAAATGTTAATATATGCTCAGAATGAAAATATTTGTATGATGAAGTATGTGGTATATTTGTCTAAATGCTCAGAATGTACCTCATATTATGTAGGCATGACCACAAGAGAGTTATGCAAACGGATAAAGGAGCATTTATATGCTATTCAAAAAAACAATAATAATGCTTGGAGTAAACATTTTTATGGATGGTAAATGTAGGGGGACCCCTAAGTTTATGGTTATAGATAGAATGTTTAATTCTGACATGAAACTATCAGCAGAAGATGAGTTAAAATGGAAAGAATACTGCTGGATAGTCAAATTGAATGCAAGTCACCCTCCTGGAATAAATGAGAAAGAACATTTTAAGGTATATTTAAAAAAGAAAAAACTGAAACGTTAGTATAATACTGGAAAACATGGCTGGAAAATGTGTTTTGTATGGTCATGAACATTTTTATAAGTGTGCTGTTCTTTAAGATAATTGTATAATTGGGCTCATTGATGAATGCGTTTTATATAAAAGGAAGTTATTCCTAATTGGTTTTATTCAGTCTGAGGAAGTTGTGATGACGAAAGCGCTTACTGATTAAGCTGCTGCTGTGAATCTGGAATTAAAGCTGTTCGTATTTTATCTTTTTTGTGGAATTCGTTGTGTGTTGGTTTCTCCTTTTTGCTGATAAGTAGTAGTAAGTTTTAAGAAAATTATCCAAAAACAGAGTGTAATACAAAATTTTACTAGACTGAGCCAGCGAAGACAATCCCGAAGCTTCAAGCGGCAAACGAAATCTGGGAACAGCTGCTAAGCACCATGGGATAGGTTATAGCCTCGAGCCAGTAGAAGCTCTTGAGCTATGGTTTACGGCAGAGTTGGAGACGAATTTCGGCTCCGAACCCAACCAGCAAGAATGAAGGCGAGATAGGACAACATAACATATAAAATTTCAATATATATATATATATATATATATATATATATATATATATATATATATATATATATATATATATAGGCGAGATAGGACAACATAACATATAAAATTTCAATATATATATATATATATATATATATATATATATATATATATATATATATAAAATATAGATACATATATATAAATCAGAGACATAAATGAGTAAAGCATTTTATTCATGGAGATGAACCCCCCCAAAAATAGCTGAAATGAGCCTGGTACACAGTATACTCTCTGGGAATCAGCTAACCAAGTGATGCACAACAGTGGAGGGGGTGTTGCCACCCCAAAGTGAATATTTAAGTCTCCCTGAAAAACAAACTATCTAGTGACTCAACATATGTAAGGGCCAGGAGCACTAATAAGAGCAAGCTGATGCTGCATCATGTGAAGTGGGCATTATCCATATAAATCTACTCGCATATTACCACTATAAGCAAAATGAAGAAAAGAACCTGGAAATCAAGGACAAACATGAGCAGACTACAAGAAACACAAAAAAAGAACCTGCAATCGATGCACTGTTAACCCTACAGATCAACTTCACGTCCTACAGTATATCTAAAAATCATACAGGCACCAATGGTTATGCAAGTGGTAGAAAATATAGACAGCCTCCGGAATATAGAAGAAAATCTGACAGTAGCTCCTTTACCTGAAAAAAGTAAGCCGTGACAAGATATTAGGACATTAACTTCCAAAATGTTAAGTAAAATATGTATTTAATCCCATTCATAAAAAGGAACACTATAGCTGTATCAAACTAGACATCTATTAACTTCTAAATTAAAATCAAAATTCATTTCCAGTCTACACTATCTCTGAACTGTCATGTGCAGCAGACTAAACTATGAGGTATTACCAAGAATAGCATTCTTTTTTTTTTCCTTTGACCTTTACATCTATGACTTGATGACAATCAACCCACCCATACTCAGTCAGGATCACTATTTCCATCTTAGGCAACAGAAAATCATGGGAGACTATCATTAAGGCAGACACCAAGGGCTTTGCATACCCCCAACTCCCTGGCCTCTGCAGTAGCTTCCCCATGGAAAAAGCTAAAGCACTGATCTTTGGATGTGTACATTTCAACTCACACCCTTACTCTGCTGTACAGTACTAATGTGCGATTTATTGGGTACATACATATGCTAGCTTCTTTTGCTACCCTTTGCTGAGATATCGCTGCAATCCAAGATTCCCTTCCTCCATCACCCTGAGAATGAGCAAGCTGATAATGGCTGTTTATACTCACCCTCCCCTCAGCTCGCTGTTTCAGTGTCCAGGTCACTATCAATCCCATATCATTTGGTTCAGTCAAGGGCTTTATTCTTGTGCAATTCACAGTTTATTTCATACGTGTTATAATAGTGTAAGATACATTTTGCTTTTTATCTGTCTGGAAGCATCTCAGCATGACAGACATCCTACACAATCAAAGAGGATGGAGTATATACTACAAAATGCACAAGTAAAAAAAAGTTAAAAAAATGACTAATTTTTTTTTTTTTTTTTTAATTAATCTAAGGTGAGGCGATAAAACATAGGGTGGGGTAAGCTACACTTTTTTCAGAACAATTGTTTCAAGTTTCATTTATAAACTTTTAGTATGACAATACTACACACAAAAGCCAAACAGCTTACATTTATTGCCCTGGTTTCTCAATGCATCACAGTATGCTGTGAAATGACATCACTACTTGTGACACCACTGCATGAAACTGTCAAATCGCATTAATGATGATGCAATCAATGTTAGCTAGCAATGTTGTAATCTTTGCTGCTAAGCAATATACCACATTATCCAATATCAGATGCCTGTTTTTCAGTGAAGAAAAGAAGCATGCTCTTTTTCACAAGATGGAATAAGAAAATGTTGAACTAAAAGGCACATTTATGTCTCAAATATCATAAATACTGTACATATTTAAATGTCTTAAATAAGAGGAGATATCTGTCTGGCTGGATTTAAATACAATACTACTGTCAAGCTTTACAGCAGCATTTTAATATATCATGCTCAACAGAACATTAACAAAACCCACAATTTTAGATTCTAATGCAATTGCTAGCACTAGTTTGTTTCCTGAAAGATGTTACATACAACTGTCCTTAGGAACTTCAGGAAATTACATTATGCAGTATGATAATTGCTTCCTTTTGAAGCCTCAAGCACAGACAGCGTTCTCCACCATACTTGTTACCATCTGTTGGTTGTTACTGTCATCAACTACTCTCCAACTAAGCCAAATGGCTTCCTATCAGTGTACAGTTCACTGACTTTCACAGATGTGTCCAATTAACAAAAGAAACAGGAATTTAAGTTTAAACTAAAGCCCACATACATCACATTCAAGGATGTTATTAGGAATTTCCTTGTCTGCGTCAATAAAAAATGTCAAGTAGTACCATTTTTATTTATTTATTTTTTTGAGTTTAAGCTTGCGTGTTTATGCAACTTCAAACAGTAATCTTACCCTTTGAAAAACTTGCATTTGCCCCCCTATCCAGAAGAACACGCATCAATTCAAAATTAGCAACGTTAGCTGCATACATCAAAGGAGTCCATCCAAACTGAAAACTTGAATCCACATCTAAACCTACAATAAATTACAAAAATATTTCATTCAGATTTAAAATACAATTTACATAAAACAGCATACAACAGACAGTATTCTGAAAAATGAAGTCATGATACCAACAGAAAAACATATTATTGTTTAAGAATCTCAAGGTGCTGGTAATTAAAATATCCATGAATCATTGCTTTTTGTTTGCTAGCTATCACAATTAGTGCTGCCAAAAAGTTTGGGTTCCTTACCTACAAGTCTGCCATAACACAATCTGAACTACTCACAGATGCAGCTGTTGCACAGAAGGTCCAATATTAAAAGCCGTGTCTTCTATCTGGACAAAGTCCTCACTGCCTCAATGACATTTTGGCTGACCTGCCAAGGTAACACAGTACTAGCCAGTTTTCAAAAGTTCAGACTCCATTTCCTCTCTCTCTCATCCTGGGACAGTGACTGCCTGAGCATATCCCGACACAGAAGCCTTCAGCTGTCACAGGAAGTGAGTCCTCATGTTTTTCACTTCCATAAAGCAGAGGAAAGTACATGAAGCCAGAAGCATCTAAAGAGTAAATTTACAGCCAAAAACAATACCATATAAAAATCAAATGCAACAACCACTGAATCGAAGAAACTGAAACTCACCTTAACTGTGCACATTCTGAATGATGGGTGTTACCACTAAGGAAGTGAGGAATTTGAACACCTACAGTTAAAGGTAAGCAAGACTTACACAACTGTACTATGTTCATCATTCCCACTGCCTCAGTGGCATTTTGGGTAGACTCACAAAGCTTACCCTACCTGGGAAGTGGAAGGATAAAGCTCCAGGAGCCCCTAGAGAGTGGGCCTAACAAAGCCTGCTTTGGGCCTTGAAAAGGAATCCAGTTTGTAGTGCTTTGAGAAGATATGAACAAAGGACCAGAATGCTTCTGGTGTCCACCCCTTTCCAATATACCATCAGAGAGGATAAGGTTCTAGTCAAGTGAGCTTTAACCTTGCCCAGAGGAGATGTAGCATGGTGGAAGTAGCAGGAAACAATAGCAGAGAATATCCATTGTGCAATAGTTTACTTAGAGACAGGTTGGCTTTTCTTAGTCCCCAGACAGGAGACAAGGAACTGTTCATTTTACCTAAAGGGCTTTGCTCTGTCAAGGAAGTACCTGAGCTGCCTTTATGCATCTGAGATATGTAGAATCTTTTCTCCCTTGTTTTTGGATAAGGATAGAACACAGATCGGTGGCTTGATTCAAGGTAAATTCGGAAACAACTTTCGGCAAGAATGATGATTAATGCATAACACAACCCTGTCCCTGAGAAAAATCAGATAGGGTTGGCCCACCATATGAGCTTACAGCTCAAAAGACTCAATTTGCAGATGTTAATGCAATGAGTAAAACAGTCTTCCAAGTAATGAACCATAAATCAACTTGAGAGGCAGGTTCAAAGGAGACAAGGTTAATTTTTCAAGAACAAAATGGAGATCCCAGGAAGGAGGAATTTGCTTTTAGGGGGTTGCATGTAGAACACTCCTTTCTTAACCAGTCTGACCGCAAAAAAAAAAAAGAGATTAAAGAAGAGGATCCATGGGCAGATAAGTTAAGATGGCCATAAAATGTACTTTGATAGAAGCATATGACAAACCATCTCTAAGCAGCTCACACATATATTTTATTACTAGAGTGGACCTCTGTTACTGGCTAGGCATCACCTAGAAAATATCTTCCAGTTGTAAAGATAAGATTTTTTAGTTGCAGGTTTTCTTGTCTCTAAATACCTGCTACGTATTCTCATGGAACAAGTCCATAAAAGGTATCAACACAGAATCATCCAGGTTATCAGGTACAATATCTGTTGGGGTGCACCATTTGCCCCTGACACTGTGTCAGCAGATTCAGTCTGTGAGGAACATTGTGGTAAGTGCCCTGGCCAGTTTCATTAAAAGGGAGAACCAGCTTTGCCTGGGCCTAAAGGGGCTTCACACAGTGATCTTTGGTAATTCTTTCTGAATCTTTAGAAGTACCTTGGGAATCTACATAGACGGTCCGGGCACAACTTCATCTGTTCACCAATTTTCTGAGAATTTGTAACTTCCAGTAAATTAAAAAAACACTGGTTAATACCATGCATTACATGACAAAGTGCTTTTTTCCAAGATGTGGTACAGATGTTCACATCAACCGCATACAAGTTTTGGTTTTATTGTTTTTTGTATAAAGGGAAAAGTCAGGGAAACCAAGACCTACCAAGTTCGGGGGGGGGGGGGGACGACCATGGTATCCCACCCAATTCTGTGTTCACTCCCCTTACCCATATAAAGTTGAGGACCTTCTTAAAGGAAAATGGATATCTTTAAGAAGAGGTATCCCTTGCCAAATATACAGTATTATAAATCATGCAATTGCCTGATTTTTCCTGATACATATCCAAGCACATACAGCCCCCGCCCCACCCCCAAGGTCCAAAAAGGAGGTCCAGCCAAGGAGAGGAAGTATAACAGTTTAATTGCTTCTATCTTCAAAACAGCCATTTTATAACCAGAGTATCTACTGCAAACATGTAGCATCTGTAATGCTCCCTCCAGATTCTCCTCTGGATGGGTTATATACAGAAGTCAATAGTCAGCATACAGTGCTAGTCTGAAGGTTTGTCTCCTATCTTATACCTTCGCAGATGAGATCTGTACAACCTTTCAGCCAGGGGTTCTATGTAATGTGCAAACAGCAACGGGGAAAGTGAGCAACCCTGTCTAGTACCTCTCAAAATGGGGAAAGTTTATAGTCTATTTTTATTCCAACTCAGGAACCCTAATAAAATTTCTTTAAAAGGTTTATCATTTCGCCTGGAAACTCAAAGAGCTTCAAGCCTATATAAAAAAAAAAAACTTCCATTGTACCCAGCCAAATGCTTTTTCAGCATCTAAGCTGTTAAGAAGAACTGATGATTTGGAGCAGGAAGCATCTTCAATCAGCATAGATAATTCAGATATTAAAGTTATCTGCTGTGGTTCTGTTCAAGACAAACCCAGTCTGATCTGGCTAAACTAGACAGGAGAGCAGATTAGCTAGCCTGTTGGATAGGACTGCCATAAATAACTTGTTGTCAGAGTTAAGTACTGAAATGAGGTGATATGAAAAAGGTTGCATCAGATCCTTGCCAGGTTTCAGAATCACAGTAATAATGGCCTATCTTGAAGTGAGTGGGGTATCTCCTCAGGACTTAACATAGGTTAAGAGATTTGGATACTAAAAAAAAAGGCAAAAGAGCAATCAGTGCCTGCTCCACAGATTCCTAGTGGTATCCCATCTGAGCTGTTTATAAGTAAACTGTACCTCATATGCAGGGTTACCCGTTTCCAAAGTGCCTGAACTTTCAAGGGTTAACTCTGGTAGGTTAAGGTCTGCTAAAAACTGTTCAGCCTTCTCAAGTGATGCATAGTCTTCCCTGACACCATAAAGCCTTTGAAAATATGTGAAGACTTCATATATCCCAGGTAATGAGCTAACTATTTTGCCTGAGGAAGGGCCTATCAGCTCTGGAATCCCTTTAGAAACTCTACAGTTTCACAAGTGGAGAACTAGGTACCCAAACAAAGATGAGGATGAATCAAAGGTTTTCAGGCTTAGAATATGCTTCTCCTATTCAGTTTTATAAGTCTAGTTCTTTGATTACATTTTCTTGTTTTGTGTGTAGGAACTCTCTATGCAATTGCTCAACTCTCAGCATATGCCTGTGTTGTAAATCCAGTAAGTTTTTGATTTTTTTTTTTCTGCTTTTCCCTTGGTGTCCCCAGCCTGGTCTCAGTAAAATACCTGAGATCCTGGGCTGATGGTGTCCTATAGGGATCCTATGTAGCACTAAGCCTTTCCATTGGGGGGGGGGGTGAAAACCTGCATACTCATTAAAGGACCTAATGACTTGTCTACATTGAGGGCCACAGCAAAGATAAAGCTTTAGTATCTAATGTGAATGTAGGGAATTTGTACTAAGATGTAATGCTGTTGAGAAAAGTGCATGATCTTAAAATCCCACTGGAGGGAGGTAATTATGCACCCATGTTCTTTTGAAACTAAAATCTTGTCTGTCCAGAAAAAGAAACAAACCTAGGTGATAAACAGGTATATAAGCTATTAAGCAGCTTCAATACCTTATGAATGTTTTCCATCCCCAGCATTTTAAATCTATTTAAGGTCCTAACCAGGGGAGCTAGCCAAAGTATACAGGGTCCGGAGTACACTATCAATAACACAAATGATACTCCAGTCCCCTCCCCATACAACTATGCCCTCTTAGAAATAGATCCATTCCCTTATAAGGCCAGCCAGTTCAAGGAAGAACATACCTGGAGGCAGCTAAACAGAAAGTAACCAGTCATTTTGGTGCCCTTTTGTTCCAGAAAAATCTTCCTTCGGTATCAAATAAGTGTGCTATGAGTTCAAAGGACATGCATTTAGTCAAAAAATCATGGTAACCCTTCTTCTGTCATTATGGCATGTAGAGAAGACCCCTGTAGAATACTCTTCCAATATTTTCAAGTGCTCTGCAAGCACTAAGTGGGTTTCTTAGTAAAGGATAACATTGGGTTGAATTTTCCCATTCACACTAAAAATCCTGGTTTGTTTAACCGAGTTGGCAAGCCCATTTACATTCTAAGAAAGTATATTAACCATGAATATAACATTTTGTAATCATACTAAGTTAATTATAGCACTTCATACATCAATCTTCAAAAAGTGAGACCCCCTCCACTGAGAAATTGAAAATAAAGCCTTGTCCCAAAGCCACTAAACTAAATCAGTGAACCGAGTGTACAGCCATCCAACCCATAACAGAAAGTAGTAAGGTACATTTAAATCACTATCCTCTGACCTACACAGACCACAAAATTGAACCACTTAAACTATACACAAGCTCAATGAAATAGCTTCCAAGGTACGGGTCAAAAGCCTTTAATGAAGCAGTGACCAAGTACTGAACCCTCTGCATTTCCTGAGGGTAATTGTGAGTAGGGTGAATCTTTCTCTCCCAGTACTCAACAGCTTTCATTGGCACACCCACCGACCACACAGGAAACCCTTCTGCCATATGTAGGGCTACCCATGTAATGCAAGCACTGCTACAGTTCCTTGTAGTAAATTCTTTCAGTCCTGCACTCAATGAAGAAAAGAAAAAAGGGGTTATCCAGTCACCTAATCTGTTAGTGATACAGCTGCTTTCTGTTTTACCTGCTCCATTTTGTTCTCCTTATTTTACCTGCTCCATTTTGTTTTCTGTTTCAAGAAATCTGCTTGACCTGGTGGTTTTCTATGTAAGAGATAAATACTTAAATTATCTAGGCTGCACATTTCATATGCTTTTTCATTGGTTAAACTGTTTCTTGAGTGATACTTAAATACACAGTCAATTTCTGGGTTTTTGTTTTTTAGATTTAAATCCTACATAAACTAAAAGCACTACTGGTGATTTCCTGCTAGTTTTATTCCTGCCCATTCTCATCTATGTTGATCTGCCTTTTAAACCTGCTGATTTTAAGCTGCCCACCCCTACTGTGGATGGAGCTTAAGCTCCTCCTTTTCTAAACAGCTGCTTATATCTTTACTCATTTGACTTTCCTTGTGCTTATAGTAAAAAGTGCATTTTGCCTCCTCATTCTCTATTCTATTAATTTACTTGCTCTGAATTCACTATCTCGCTAGCTGCTGGACAAAGTAGTGTATTTGTACACTCTGGCAAGCACTTGCTTTTACATCAAATGGTCAGTGGATTTTCCATCTAGTGCATTGGGAGGTAGCCTGGTCTGTTTAGGTTGGGGAAACACCCGAGATTTCTACATGTAGTTTTACTTGCTGGAGGGCTTATCAGCTTATCTTGTTTTTAGTGCCTTAATAAATTCTGTACAATTGAGTGAGTGGCTCTTGGCATATTTATATAAAGCGAAGTACGTTTATTGAAAAAGCACACTTTTATAAGCTGTTTAAAATACACTGTTGTATCCATATAGTTTGTTTGTGATAACATTTCACTTGACACTCCTTTACCGTGATTTTACATTAGAAGGAACAGGATTAAGCAATCTAGGGGCAGCAGGTGTTTACCTGGTCTATCTGAGCTGGGAAGCACACAAAAGGGCTCCAAGTATGTTTTGCACTTCTTGTATACACTGTGACTCATTTTATCAGTTAAAAAAACTGTACTGTCTGCTGCTGCTTTAAGTCATTAACTACACTGTATTACATTGCATCTATTAGTTGCAGGGCTGTTGTGGGTAATTTGTGTGGTCTTCTTACACTTGTCTCCAAATCAGCTATTCTACATGTTTTTCTGCAACCTTTGTGGCAGAAGTGTGCTGATCTAACCTTTTTGAGTTGGGGAGTGCTTGCAGAAGGCTTATAGTGTACTTTCCTGATTGGTAGCTAGGTTAAAACTGGTCTCTCTTTGTTCATATTTAAGCCTCGCATTTGCATGGTGCTGATCTTCTCACAGCAGCAGTTAGCAGTGCCCTGAATAGACAAAAAGCCTAAAAGCTCAGTTTTTCCCTAAGCAGCTGTCAGTGAAACCCTTCCAAGGATTTATTCTGCTCTTGGAGCAACTCCGCTGCGCACTGAGCAGTGTTGCCTTACTGATCACCCCTAGCCTACACAAGGTATAGGCCCCTCTTGTAGTTTTGGCGCTACAAGCACAGTCCTGTCAAATTAACCCATTCCCTTCCTTAATAAAACATACAGTAAGAGCCTACTATTGTGGTCGGGCAGTTTCCCACCACCTCTCTTGCCAGTCTGATAGACATGGGCATCCTGAGGCAAAGTAGCAATTGTCTCATGTATACAGACAACCACTTACTCCTGAAAAGTACAGTTTTGTACCTACCATAAATGTAGATGTTCGAAGATCCACATTGCTGCAGTCCTTACATATGGGTAATCCGCTGTCCTCGGTCGGCCCGAATACCAAAGTATTAGGCTGACGTCGGTCATGGGCGCTCAGATCTGACATCAGAGCGTCAGGGTATTAAAGCGCATGACCGACGTCATATCCTCAGTCTTTTCTTGCCCCAGATGTCAGAAGGCCCTAAAAAGAAAGACCACAGCCAAAAATAGAATACTTCCCAAAAGGCATGTACAAATAACAGCTACCACCCAAACCATACAACCATTCCAAACTGCAGAGGGGAAGGAGGGAGGGTAAATTGGACTGCAGCAATGTGGATCTTCGAACATCTACATTTATGGTAGGTACAAAACTGTACTATGTTCTTCATCTCACATTGCTGCAGTCCTTACATATGGGTAGAATCCCAAAGCAGAGGTAAAGGGAGGCTGGCAAAATCATAAAGCATTGGGAGCTGCCAAAATGCCCTGTAAGATTGCAGTGGCAAATCCAGCCCTAGATTTGGAATAAAGAGGAAGGTGGTAATGTTTAGAAAAAGTATGCACTGAACTCCAAGTAGCTGCTTCCAAAATGTCTTTAGTAGCTACTCCCCTTAAAAATGCTGTAGAAGTGGCAGTAGCCCTAGTGGAGTGAGGTCTGATTCCAGCCAGAATTTCTTTACCATGATGAGAATAACAAAAAGCAATACAAAAGCCAATCCACTTAGAAATAGTTTGTTTTGAAACAGGTTTCCCCTGAGAACCCAAAGCAAAAGAAACAAACTGCTGAGACTGTCTGAACCCTTTAGTCCTGCTCAAATAATAACGCAACTGCCTGTGAATATCCAAAGTGTGCAAAATTTTCTCCCCTTTATTTTGGGGATCTGCATAAAAAGTAGGCAAATGAATTGATTGGTTCAAGGCCACATTTGAAACCACTTTAGGCATAAAAGTAGGATTAGTACGCAGAGATACCCTATCCTTATGAAAAATTAGGAAGGGTTCAACTGCCATAAGAGCCTGTAATTCAGAAACCCTTCTAGCAGACGTAATGGCCAACAAAAAAGCAGTCTTCCAAGAAAAAACTTTAACTCAGCAGTATGTGCAGGTTCAAGAGTAGGTAAAGTAAGTTTTTCCAATACAAAATTGAGGTCCCAGGCAGGTGTAGGAGCTCACGTGGGGTCTTATGTTCTTTGCCCCTCTAAGAAACTGTTTAAACAAAGGATGAGAGAATAATGGAGGGTCACAGTCATAGTGAGCAGAAATGGCTGCAGCATGAACTTTTATAGAGGAGAAAGACAAACCCTTGTCTAATAATTCTGTAAGATATTGCAGAGAAACACTTAAATCAGGCCTGGAAACATCAAAGCCCTTTGTTTTGCTCCAAATTAAAAATCTCCTCCATTTATCAGCATAAACTTTCCTTGTACTAGGCCTTCTGGCCTCCAAAATAACATTCAAAACTTGTTGTGGAAGCTGCGACCCTCCAGGTTCTAGAACAGAATATGCCAGGCTTTTAGATGCAGGGACTGAATCCTGACATTGAGGAAATGATTGCCCTCCTGTGACAAAAGGTGCGGAATCGAAGGCAAAGGCCATGGAGGCTCCCGTACTAAACTCCTCAGCAGAGGGTACCAGTGCTGTCGAGGCCAATCTGGAGCTATTAGAATCATGGAGGGCTTGTCTTGTCTGACCTTCAAGAGTACTTTGAGGAGGAGAGGCAGAGGCGGAAAGGCATAGACGTGAAGATTGCTCCAACTGAATGATAGAGCATCCACTTTCCAAGCTGTGGGATGAAACATTTTTGTGCAAAACTTTGGCAACTGGAAATTTAGTGGAGAAGCGAACAGATCTATGTCTGGAGTTCCCCATATCAATTTTCGAAATACATGAGGATCCAATTTCCACTCGTGGGGATCCACTATCTGTCTGCTCAAAACATCTGCTAAGGAGTTCTGTGCTCCTGGTAGAAATCTTGCCTGAAGATTGAGGTGTAAACTGAGAGCAGTCTCCCACAGAATCATTGCTTGCCTGCAAAGAGGGTACGAATGGGTTCCCCCTTGCTTGTTGATGCACCACATGACAGTTGTGTTGTCTGACACTTGCCCTGGGTGAAGTAAATCCTTGAAAGCCATCAATGCAAATTGGACTGCTAACATCTCCTTCAAGTTGATATGTAAATGTTGAAGTCTGGCAGGCCACGTGTCTTGCACCCATTTTCCATTGAGGTGTGCTCCCCAAGCCTTGTCCGAGGCATCTGTCATTAAAATCTGACTCGCCTCTGGTTGGGTCACAGAGAGTCCCTTGTTTAGGTGACATTCCTGAGCCCACCACAAAAATTCCTTTTGAATGCAAGGTATTATTTGAATGACAGTGTCCAGATCTTGGCAGTGTTGTGTCCATACATTTTTGAGATACCATTGTAGCTTCCTCATATGCAGTTTGGCATTGGGAAGTACCAGAATACAAGATGCCATGAACCCCAAGGCTTGAAGGACTGTCCTTGCAGTCAGCCTGGACCGTAGAGACAATTGATGGAAGTAAAGAGTAAGGTTCTTTTGCTTGTCCGGGGTCAAAAAAGCCATCTGGGAAGCTGTATTCAATCTCACACCCAGAAAGCACATGTCCTGAGAGGGTACTAGACTGGACTTTGTTTCGTTCACAGAATACCCTAGGCACCTTAACACTGCCATCACATACTGTAGATGATGAAGAAGTTCGTACTTGTCTTGAGCAAGAATCAGGCAATCGCCCAAATAAGGATAAATCTGTATTCCTCTTAACCGTAAGAAGGCTATCACTGGAGCCAGAACCTTTGTGAACACCCTGGGCGCAGTAGATAAGCCAAAGGGCAATGCAGAGAACTGATAATGTAAAGTCCCAGCCCGAAAACGCAGGTACCTCCTGCAACTGGGCCTGATAGGAACATGAAGATAAGCCTCTTTGAGATCCAGAGTTACCATCCAATGATCTTTGCCCAACAGAGGTAGAAGTTGTTGCAACGTCAACATTTTGAATTTTGGAATGTCTAGGTATGTGTTGAGAATAGATAAATCCAAAATCGGTCTCCAAGTGTTTCCTTTCTTTGGTACTAGAAACAGGCAAGAATAAAATCCTAGGTCCACTTCTGACAGAGGGACCTGCTGTATAGCCCCCATTTGAAGAAGTAAAGAAATCTGCTTGTGAGCCTCTACCCTTTGCTGAGGAGGAACGTCTGGCATGCCTTTGAAAGGAGGCAATGTATGGAAATAAAACTTGTAGCCTCGGTCTATAATGTCCAACACCCATTTGTCCTGGGTGACTAAAAGCCAGTTTTGCTTGAAGAGTGCCAACTTTCCTCCCAAAGGAGCTGCCAGACAGGAAGAATCTGGCAGCTGAAAATGCAGGTCATTGGGCCTGTTTACGAAAGGACTGGCCCCTGCCCTCACCTGTAGATTGTGCAGGTGAACTCCACGTCCTAGGCCTGAAAGTACTCTGAGCTCTGCCCCTACCACGTCTAGATCTACCCCTAGACTGTGAATCAGAAGAAGGATAAGCCCATCCCTTAGTAGGCCAATTCCTGCTAAACTTAGGAGGCTGCACCTGCAAAAAATCTTTAACAGTCTGCATAGACTTAGCCTTGTATTCCATTTTCTTCAAGACAGATTCCACAGGAGAACCAAACAAAACTTCAGACTGTAAAGGAGCATCCAAAATTCTAGTTTTAACATGCTCTGACAAATTCTGATCCTTAAGCCAGGCGTGCCTGCGAATAACTGAACCAGTGGCAGCCACCCTAGAAGAAGCCTGTAAAGCATCGAAACCACACTGCAAAGAATGCTTACCCACCTGTTCAGAGGCATGTACCAAATCCTGTAATTCTTTACACTCTATGCCCTCTGCCAAAGCATCCACTTTAGATTTTAGTTGAGTAAGGAGAAAATTCTGATACTTCAACATATGAAACTGGCAATTCAAAGCCCTCATTGCTAAAGTGGAAGAGGTATACACTTTCTTACCCCATCTATCCAAAGCTCTAGCATCTTTATCAATAGGAACTGGATTCTTTACAACAGAAGCCCTGACACCCTTAGGTCCCTGGGTTTCTGGGTCAGCCCTTGGACTCTTATACAGATATTTATGAGCCTCAGGCACTCTGTAATACCTGTCTGGCTTAACTGGCGCAGGAGGCAGAGAATCTGGATTAAGGGAAGCCTCGGAGAAAACGTCTTGAACAACATCCAAAACAGGAGGTATAGCCAAGGGCCTATGTTGTGGTAAAAACAAAAATTCCCTAAGCCTCTTTCGGGAATCAGAGAAATCCTGACCTTCCCATTTAAAATGTTCCCTCATAGAATGCAGGGTTTCTGAAAAAGAAAAATCCTCTGGAGGAGAAGCAGAAGGAGTGGAATCCTCTGCGTCTGAATCAGAATAAGGAGGAAAATCCTGAATGTCTTCAGCCGAAGACTCTGAGTAATCTGAAGCCTGCTCCAAACTTTCCACCTCTGGCTCCACCCTAGGCCTCTTATCAGGAGGGGGCATAAAGTAATTAAATCTTCTGCCATTTTAAGCATGTGTTTTTTAGGCACAGAACCTGCAGAACTAGGACTGACACCTGAGGAAGGCAAACCAGGCCTGCCTTTGGAAGGAGCCTTAGAGACAGAAGGAGAAGGCCTAACCACCTTAGGCAAGGAAGGGAGAACAGCAACCTGAGAGGCCCCCTCAGCCTGACCTGACTCCTGAGAGGCCACATCTTGCAAAATTAAAGCCTCCCCCTGAGACTCAACTGAACTCTCGGCTGGATCCATAGATTCCACCGTAGTTTCTAAAGAACCGGCGTCCGGAACGGACGACTCATCCTGCCTGGACTTTAAAGATTTGTCTTTGCGCTTCTTCGCGGTAGCGGGCGTCGAGGATCCGACGGCATATTATAATTACACCGCCATCAAGACAAGCCTAGCGCAATCTAACCTACGTTTAATGGTACGCTTATTAAACCTAGCACAAAAGCGACACCCGACTACGTCGTGCTCAGGTCCCAAACAAGGAATACAAAGAGAGTGGTAATCCCTATGCGGTATCTGTTTCCCACAAGAAATACAATTATTCACTTTTTCTGACATCCGGAATTAACTGAGGCAAGAAAAAACAAAAATATTCCCCAACGGGGTACTTAGCCCAACTTGGTTTCGGTCTGAAACTCAGAATACGAAAATTTCATAACGCCGAACGGCACTTGCAAACGCTGCTTCTGCATCGGACCATGCGGCAAAAAAGACTGAGGATATGACGTCGGTCATGCGCTTTAATACCCTGATGCTCTGATGTCAGATCTGAGCGCCCATGACCGACGTCAGCCTAATACTTTGGTATTCGGGCCGACCGAGGACAGCGGATTACCCATATGTAAGGACTGCAGCAATGTGAGATGAAGAACATCAAGCAAATACTTTAGATGTAGTTACACTATGAGACTGGAAAAGACCCTCACACAAGGACAAATCAAATGCCCAACAGGCTGTCAGTGTGTGCACACTTCTCACACAAAATTAAGGACATGACACAAACCAACATATGAGGAGGTACTCACTAATATCTTGCCAAACGATCACAGGCCTCCCAAAAAGAAACCACTTGCATAACAATGCAAACAACCAGCACAACACACACACTAGTTTCTCAACAAATAAACCCATAGGGTGTAACACCATAAAAAATGTATTGGTCACAGGTGACTCCATTATAACACACTCCCACACACACGTTCCCCTCACCAGGCTGAATAAGTAGCTGGTTATGGTTAGCTGCCTGTCAGGTGCCAGGATCCTTCAAGTCACTCAAGACACTCAACTACAAGTACCAGTATGACTCTCTATCATAGTCCATGTAGGGGTGAACAGCTTGAGATGTACCTCACTGGATTATATCAAGAGAGACATGACTGAGCTCTCAGATTATAGGTCAGACAGGTATAAGCCCAGCCTTAAGCATCATTCTACCTTCTCAAAGGATGATGCCACTATACAAACAAAAAATGATTGACTTTAACAACTGGCTTAAACTCTGGTGTCAGCCCAAGGGGAACCAATAACTCTCAGCCTAAGGCATGGTCAGCAGGCCACAGAGCTTTGCCAGAGATAGTCTACACCTGTCTTCTTCTAGGCTTTTGGATACTGGCAAAGGCATAAGCCACCCCTACTGTGCCTTTTTTAGGCAGTGTGAAAATAACCAGCCTCCGAACATAACAAAATCCTCTCTAGATAAACTCAAGGTACTGCTACTTAATGTTAGGAGAAACAAGAAACTGCACTCCCTGAAGCACTCCTAACTTTGGAAGATAATGACATCTGTGCAGTCACCGATACATGGTTCAAAGGTGCGGAAAGCACCCTGGCCATGCAGGGCTACAATGGCTTCCATACAGACTACAAACTGAGCATGAAACAGCCAAAGGAGGAGATGTGTCCATCTGTAAGGATAAGTACACCTTAAGACTGGTCACACAGCATGACTTGTCTGAGCTACTCCATGTCCAATTAACTACACAGGCAAAGCCCCCCTATCACATTCATAACTAACTACACGGCCCCACTATGAAACAGGAAAAGCATAATGTATACTTGGACTTGCTGGAGTCACTTGCCATATAGCCCAACACCTTACTCATGGGTGATTTTAATTATCCTACCATTGACTGGGAAACGTACATGATAAACATACTGCCTCAGAGGTTCTTTGACTTTTTCAATGTAAAAGCTCTGGAACAACTAGTCAGCACACCCACAAGAGGCTCGAATGTCCTGGAAATACTAGTTACCAATATGGGAGAGCACTACAAACCCCCCCCCCCCCAATGTGATGTCCTCCCTGGTAAGATCGAACCACAACGCAGTCTCGTTAGATGTAATTATAAGACCAGACACACTATCAAGCCCAAAAACACTGAATTTTTCACAGATACATTACAGCCTAATAAGTATTGCTATAAGAAGTTTGAAAGCCCCCCCCTCTCAAATGCGGATAACACAGACTCCTATGCAGAGGTGTACACCAATGGCCTGTAGAACCACAACCAGCAGTTGTATAGAATCGCTGGTACCTGACCACAATAAAATCAGGTCTTGCTGATAAAACAAGCCACCCCCTAGTATAAACAGGTTATACAACAACAAAGAAACTAATGTCCAAGAAAAAGACAGAACTGGATCAGCAGAGGAAAAAATCCCTCTCTACCTTAAGAAACAAACAAGAGATCTTGTCAAGTCCTCAACAGCTAATTGCAAAGCAAAAATAGCCTCTTCTAGCTAAGGATAATCACAAGCCATTCTTTAAGTCTGAAATCTAAAAGGGAATGGCCAGCTATGTGCTGAACTGGTTGTGGATGGCACCATCCATACTCAGCCGGAGGTAATGGCTGACCTGCTAGCTGACAGATTTGGAGCAAACTTCACCCCCCCATCACCTCCATTCATCCCCCAAAGTATACCTGCCACCATTTCTCAGCCTATTAACTCATTCACTCCAATGGAGCTCAGGAACTCAGGAAGTTTGCACTACAACTTCCAATGGGCAGAGCCTAGGCCTTTTGACAGAATCAACGTATGTCCTCACACTTCAAACAAATGTTCATATCTCTGGGATTACAGGGTATACTAAAGTGTAAATGTCAAACTCCCAGAAACTCTTTTTACAGTGGTAGTATTCTTTAGGTTCAAGGTCTTAAACCAAATTTTATAAGTTACAGTAAACACAGTAACTATTACATTTGTAATATTTTGTAAATAACTTACAGTATCTCAGCAATTACTTAAGTTACACAGACGGTCAGCAGCATTCTATTTACGGAGCTGAGCGCTTTCATATGAGGCTAAGGAGTTCTGTCTGTTACTTGGTTGTTGAGATATTTAGAAAAATGTGAAAATTATATCTATATGAATTAATATCATAAAAACAACAGTTAATCTGCACTAGACAGAGGTTGCATACTAATGCAGCTGAGTTTGCTATTGTGTAAGGTTTATGATGCAATCTTTTAAAATCTTGTACATAGCACGGTTTTGAAATTACTAATGTAAATATGAGCAAGCAATATTCAATACCTGGAGGCGTCAGTAGGTGTTAACTGAAGATGTACCTGGAGGCGTCACTCATATGTTATGTGTTAACTCACGACAGCAGGTCATCCTGGCATTCTCCAAGGCCAAATACAGCATCAATGGGACCAGACAACATCCTAGTTTGCCTTTTAAATAACTTAAAACATGACCTAGTAAACCCACTTAGATCCCCGTTTAATGACAGTCTGCATGCTGGCTATGTTCTGGAAGAAAGAAATCCTTTTGCACAAATGGGGACCATCAATCGACCCTGGGAATTATAGGCCCATAAGCTTGACTAGCCTCATCTGCAAGGCCATGGAAAGAATCACTACTGACCTTATTAACAAGGACACAGGTAATTTCCAAACTGTGGTCACAACCCAGTTCAGATTTGTTAAAGGTAGATCATGCCTGCTAAACATGGTTAACTTCTTCGATGAAAGTTAAGGCCCTAGATGAGAGAAAGACCATGCATACAGCCTGTCATGACCAAGCCAAGGCATGTGACACAATCCCCTATTCAGGTATTATACAGAAATTCTCCAAATTGGGAATTAACCCCTGCATTATCAGATGGAAGCCAAATGGATCACTGACAGGACACACAGTCAAAATGGGTGACTCCACCGCTAGCAAAAGACCAGTCACCAGTGGCGTACCACAGGTTTTTGTGCTAAGCCCCTTACTGTTCTGAACTTAAGCCACACAAATGGGGCCAGCCTGTGGCTAACCAAATTTGCTGACTATTGCAAATTTGGGAGCAATCACCGAGTCCCCTAATGATGTTAATATATTGCAGACAGGGTTAATGTAAACAAATTGGTGCCAAAGTCACAGATTAAAGCTAAATGCAAAAAAAAATGCATTACTCCTCTCATTGGGAATGCTAACATTCCTGCTAATTACATTACAGACAGCATCACCCTAAGTGTAGACTCAGTGGTACGTGATCTGGGTACTTAGGCTGACAGCAAACTGAACTTTGATCACCATGTATCCACAGTAGTAAAGAAATCCTTCTATGCAATACCTTGTATATGTAAAGGCATCACATCTAGATCTAAGGATGTTATAATTTTATTATACTCGGCCCTCATCAGACCAATAATGGAGTACATTGCTCCCTTTTGCATGCACCTCACCAGACACCTGCAACAATTGGAGAGACCACACAGGTTTTCACTAAGAAATTACAGGGTACACACAAAGTCTTACACAGAAAGACTGAAAACCCTGTCACTGTATTGTCTCCTACAGGTCGCTAAGGGGTGACCCGCACGTGGATTACAAGGCAGCCCTGATGGAAATGCTAACATTCATAAATCAAACTGCAGGAGGGTCACTCGCTCTAGGGATCTTAACCTAACCTCTAACACGAACAGGTCATGCTGGAGAGAGATAATTCTCCCAGAGACTGCCACTTCACTGGAACAAGCTTCCAATTCATGTGAAACAGCCCCATCCCTGACCCTCTTCAAATGCAATCTAGATCAATAGATGGGTGACTGCAAAATCACTTCTGGGATGGCATCCATGTCTCTCATGGACAGAGAAAGCTTGTATCAACTACCATAGACTCTTAACTCTGCAAACTTCACCCACCTAGTCACTGACTACTGGGGCAACTCAGGATAAATATGATTAGGCTTGGAAGGGCTCTAGGTCCATTAGCCTCCTCCTATGAATCTATAATCCCATGTCCAATTAGAAAAAGACAGAGAAAATCAAATAGTTTGAGTCCCTGTGATTATGGTTATTGTGCACATACTAAAACACAGTGATCACTAACTTGAGGACGAAGTTTTCTGCGCAGACCTGAGGAAGTCTCAGGAATACCTCACTTGATCTCGGATACACTGTGCGGGCCTACATAATAAGGCCCATCCCTTCATACAGCTGTGACTATAACTTGCATCAAATCATAGTGGCAAAGTCATGTATAGTCTGTCAACAATATGATTAGAAAATCACTTCCCACTCCTCCATTCAGGAACAGGATGGGGGGGAAAAGGGCTAGGAGGCTTACGGATGGGATAAAGCAATAGTAACTGACCCTACTGAGCAAGAGATTAAGAAAAAGTCGAAGTCTTTGGATGAAACAAGTTATGAGCCCTGTTTTGTGTCGTCATCTAAATGCGTCTGTAATCCCCCTGCAGATGGTTCAAAGGTAGAGTCGGAACAGAATATAAATGCTGCTTTTTGCATTCTAGCCATCCATTTTTAAATAAGGGGAGAAGTTAGAGCTTTAGATGTAGGCAATTTCAATATGCCAGATTACAAAGCTGCAGGGGGCTGGAGGTTCCTACATTCACCATTGTGCTGTTCCACTGGTAGCACAGAAGATTGAGAGAGTTTATCACTAGACTCACTTAGCAAAATAAACATAGGAGGGTCACTAGGGAACCAAACTAAGATCAGCAGGCTAGAGCAGATGAAACTTACAATTATTGAGGCAACCCAGTCTTATAGCAGGTTGGAAAGCCCATCTAAGCCTGGTTTCTGGGGCAGTCAGACTACAAAAAATCTGGTGTGAAACAACTCTACCTGGCATCAGAAAGCGGAATAAAATCTCCCCCTTCAATGCAAATGTGACAAAGCATACTGAAATGGGTCTGTCTTTGGTGCTTCTTAATCTTGAAGAAGGTATATATGATATGCCCTTTCAATAAAGATTTCAAAAGGAGAAAAGTCTGTACACACTGCCAAGAACTTCTGCATGAAACCCTTAGTCTGCTTGCTCAACTCCTTGTTGAAATCCAAAGAATCTCAGCTTCTGTCGCCTGCTACGATCCTCCAAATCTATTAGTTTTGCTTCAGCATACTCCAGCCTGTTTTCCATCTGTAAAACTTTTTAACAGCAGCTGAGTTTTCTTTAAGGGTGATTAATCAGTCTGAACGATCGGAGAAGATTCTTTCCATATATCTTTCAACTTGGAGTGTCAATGCAAGATTTCAATTCCAGCAAAGATTGATTGGTATTTTGTATCCCAGCATAAACATATTTTGTTTATTATCCAGAAAATCCACTCGAGGTAGGTATGAGTTATTTCTCAAGTGTGGTAGCTGAACACCTGACTGCATGTAGAGACCTCATGTCAGTAGAGCAAGCAACCCTTCTCAGGCTGCTTACTGGTCCTTCAACTTTTTAGTTTGGCACAGAATTAAATACAAGCTTGCTTCAGTTCAAGATATAGGCAACCTAATACAGAATTTGAGTTTGTAGGAAATTATAACAGCGGCTGGAAGCATCAAGCCTGGAAATACATCCTACACCATTGCTGCCCAAACCGGAAGTTTAGCATCCCACTGTTTGAGAATCTATGTAACAGTGAGCCCAAACACTAATTCAGAAATTAAAAGTGTAATCAAAATTTTGGCTTTTAAAATCAGCAGAGACGTTTTGACTACATAACCAAGCATTACGTCTTAATACACCAGGAAAAAGCAACATTTCTCAAGACTGTATCTGCAAAATCAAACACACTTCTGTACTGAAACCAGAGTCAAATCAGAAAAGTTAATTTACATAATATTTTTGCTCCGCAGGTAAGGATACAGCACAATCATCCAAACTGTATATGCATAAATGTAAACTAAATTTTCTCATATAACCTTGACAATTTAATCTATATTACTAGAAACAGACTTCCTTTTGCCCTGAAGATCTAATCATTTACCCTCCTTGTCAGGGGGAGTTGGATTAGATGAAGCCAAGAACTTTTTGTTTGGGCAGGCAGCTGGAGAGACCACAGCTGGGTCAGCAATCAAATGAGAAAAACAGACCAGTCATATCCATGAAGACAAAGACATTATGTACTTACCATAATGTTCCAGCTGTGTTGTCCATTTTCATTCTTCCTCAACAAGTAGGTTTGGATCCGAACTGTCAGATTTGACTCAGCCATTGCCAAAGCTCGCAGTAAACAAATCTCTCGAGCTTCCCCCTCACTCAATGTACCTTCCCCAACTGCCTCAGATCTTGTTTGCTGCTAAATAGAGAATAAAGGTGACAGTAGTTAATGGAGAAGCCATATCAAGAAGTCATGTATAAATAATATAAAGGTATCCTGTAAACAATCATTCCTCCAGAGGTCTTAGGATGTGGGTTTGTAGGAGGGAAGTTGAGGAAGAATGAAAAAGGACAACACAGATGGAGCATTATTGTAAGTAAATAACTTCTTTATCTGGTGTTGTCAATTTTCATTCTATCCTCAAGTGGGACAGTGTCCTAACTACCCATGTACATGGTGGGCTCAAGGAAGGATATTCCAGAGCAACCATAGACCCAAATGATGCCCTGCCTCTGGAGACCAGATCCAGTTTGTAAGGAGTTATAAAGGTATGAGGAGCTGTGCACATATATCATCCATGGACACTCTTGACTGAAAAACTGTGGAAGTCACCATAGATCTAGTGGAATGAGCTTTCAAGGGACATAGAAGAGTAATACCCAGTTTAGTGCAAACAAAGGAAATGCAATTGTCAACCACTTTGATAACGTAACTTTAAAAACTCGTTTTCCCAGAGTGGGTTCAGAAAATGAAATTTAACAACTGGTCAGCATTTCGGCTTTTCTCAGTCCTGTGTAAATAAAAGAGCAACTACATCCAAGAACATCCAATAAGTGCAGTATATAGTCTCCTTTGGTGGTAAACAACACTGGCAAGCTGATAGTGTGATTGATATCAGATTGTGACACCACCTTAAGCAGAAGATGGATTGGTATACAAGGTTACTCTATGTTTGTGGAAATTAAGTGTGGGAGTTTAGATGACAATGCTGGAATCTCAGAAATTATTCTTTCAGACGTAATGGCAACCAAGAAAACAGTCTTTCATGTAAGATATTTCAGATCAAATGTAGCTGCTGGTTCAAAAGGGGATGGTGTGAGAGACTACATTACCAGATTCAAATGCCATGGTGGGGCAGGATCTTTAAAGAGGGGCCTTAAGAGAAGAGTACCTTTTAAGAAAGCCTTGCTCAGTTTGCGAGAAGCAACAGAAGAGCCATTAAATTCAATGTGATAATTGGAAATTGCTGCCAGTTGCACTTTAACGGTCAAGAAACTAGAATAGTTTACAAATAAATGCTTTAGAAAGTCCAAAATTGAATTAATAGGGCCGAAAAAGGGTCCAAGTTGTGCTGTTGTGCCCAAATAGCAAACCTTCTCCATTTAACGGAATACATCTTCCTTGTTGAGGGCTTACAGGAAGATAATTATACCGCAAACATATGACGAGAGCATGGATTGTTTGGCTATTACAGAAAAAAAGAAGTTATGTCCTTACCATAACGTTCCATGTGGAGTGTTCATCTCGCCTTGGTTATTACACATGGGTTCGGAGCCGATCCTCGGCTCCGTGCCGGCCGACTGCAAGCTCTGTATCGAGAAGAAGCTCGAGGATATCTAATACCCACAATCCCCCTCTGCCTTTACCTCAGATCTAGTTTGCAAGCAAACCAGACATAAAAGCACGCACACATGCCAAACTATATACATAGATGTACATATATACAAACATACCAAGGGTATGATAGTAACACTAATAATGCAACAGCAGAAGGAGAATACTCCAGACCAGGCACCAAATTGAACGTTCTTCCTAAGGGTGGGAGGGGTGGGAGTGTAATAACCAAGGCGTGATGAACACTCCACATGGAACGTTATGGTAAGGACATAACTTCTTTATGTGAGAGTGTTCAATCTCGCCTTTGTTCTTACACATGGGTAGCGTCCCTAGCTCCATGATCCTGAGAAACTCAAGGGAGAACGTTCTTGAGCACAGTGGAACCAAAGGTTGCCCTATCCCTAGAAACCCTGTCCACTTTGTAATGAGATATAAATGTATGCGGTTTAGCCCAAGTAGCAGCCGCACAAATAGTGTCTAGTGGTAAGCGAGCTGCGTGAGCCAAAGATGTAGAAACTGATCTGGTGGAATGTCCTTTGGGTTTGACTGATAATGTTTGATCAGAGGCCTCATAAACATATGTGATACAGTCAGTTAGCCATTTAGAAAGAGTTCGTTTCGTAACTGCAAGACCCTTTCTGCTGTCAGCAAAGGCTACAAATAGTTGATCAGATTTCCTGTGATCTTTTGTTCTATCCAAATAAAATCTGAGTTGTCTATGGACATCCAGTTTGTGCAACATATACTCCAATTTATTAGAGTGGTTCTTAAAGAAGGTGGGTAATTCAATGGACTGATTAATATTACTAGAAGAGCAAACTTTGGGGAGAAAGGATGGATTAGTGCGTAGGGATACTCTGTCAGAATGAAATATTAAATAAGGATGTTTGACAGAAAGGGCCTGAAGCTCAGACACTCGTCTAGCAGATGTAATGGCCACTAGAAATAAAGTTTTCCATGACAAAAATTTCAATGTGCAACTTGAGGCTGGTTCAAAGGGTGGCAACATCAATTTAGAGAGTAACAGGTTCAAATTCCACGGTGATGTCGGACTTCTGACTGGTGGTCTGATATGAAAAGAACCTTTTAAAAAGGCTTTACAAAGTCTGTGAGCCATAATAGGCGCACCACATTCCTCTACATGATAGTTAGAAATGGCAGCTAACTGTACTCTTAAAGTAGCAGAAGCTCCTCATGAAATAGTTCAGTCAAGAACTCTAAAATCTTGTTTAACGGAGCTATAACAGGGTCCAAATGATGTGACTCACCCAAAAGACAAAACGTTTCCACTTACTGGTGTAAGTCTTCATAGTGGAAACTTTATGAGAAGCCACTAAAATATCTTGAACCGCCGATGTAAGGGGAACCGACCTGGCTAGAAAGGGAAGCGGAGCAGCCAAGCTGCTAGATGGAGAGATTCTAGAGATGGGTGAGGAACTCCTGACGAGTGAGTCAGTAGATCTGGCTCTGGGTCCAGCATCCAAGGTCCCCGAATGCGGTGATGCAATAGAAAAGGGAACCAAATTTGACGAGGCCAGAACGGAGCAATGAGGATAATAGTCCTCTGAAGGTTGTTGGCTTTCTGTAGAAACTTTGCAATCAGGGGAAATGGAGGAAAAGCATATAGGAGACCCGGGGGCCAATCGTGCACCAGCACGTCCCTGGGGACTTCCCCTGGAGGGGGTAATAGGGCAAAGTAGCTCCTGCATTTGGCATTCATTGGAGACGCAAACAGATCGCAGGTAGGCTGGCCCCATTTGCGAAAAATCATTCTCGCAACTGACTGTTTGAGGGACCACTCGTGAGGCAACAGTATTGCTCTGCTCAGCCTGTCGGCTATGACGTTGGATGACCCCGGGATGTGCGTTGCGATCAGAAAGCGACCGGTGGACTCCGCCCATTGCCAAATTCTCATGGCCTCTCTGCATAGTTGGTAAGACCTGGTTCCCCTTGCTTGTTTATGTACCAGACTACGGACATGTTGTCTGTCTGAACTGCAATGGTCCCTGGAGGAAGAAGGGGAGCAAAGTGTTGCAACGCCAAAAACACTGCCCTCAACTCCAGAACATTGATGTGCAGATTGTACTCCAGATTGGTCCATTCGCCTTGGACTGTCTGTCCCTGAAAGATGCCCCCTATCAGGAAGCGTCCGTGGTTATCGTCGCTGACGGTGCGGGTAGCACAAATGGTCTTCCGCTGGATAGGTTGCAAGTCTGTAACCACCACATTAGGTGTGATTTGCATGTTTTCGTTATCAATATTTCTTGAGTCAGTGGAAGTTGTTGGAATGACCATTGTGCAAATAGAAGCCATTGTAGCACTCTCATGTGCAGTCTTCCCAATGGTATCGCAACGAGAGAAGCTGCCATGAGACCCAAGACTTTCAGAACAAGTTTTGCCGGGGACTTTCTGGACGACAGCAGAAGAGAAATGTTGATTTGAAGTGCTACTATTCTTTCTGTAGGAAGTCTTAGAACTAAATGGTGCGTATCTAATTCCGCTCCTATGAATAAGATATGCTGTGATGGCTGTAGTAAAGATTTTTCGAAATTTACTGAAATTCCAAGGTGTGTACAAAGTTGTAGGGTGTAATCCCTGGCCTGTATCAGTTGACGCCTGGTGGTGGCAGACAGGAGCCAGTCGTCCAGATACGGAAACACCTGGAATCCTAGGCGCCTCAGATGAGACGCTACCACTGCCATGCATTTGGTGAAGACCCTGGGGGCTGTGGTCAGACCAAAGGGCAGGGCTCGAAACTGATAGTGACTGGCTCCAGCCGGAAGCGCAAATGATCCCTGGACGCCCTGGCCATTTTGATGTGGTAGTATGCGTCCTTCAGATCTATTGAGCACATCCAGTCGTCCTTCTGTAAGAATGGAAGGATCGATTGAAGCGTGACCATTCGGAACTTTTCCTTCTTGACAAAGGTGTTGAGATGGCTTAGGTCCAGAATCGGCCTCCAGTCCCGTTTTCTTTGGAACTAAAAAGAACCTTGAGTAAGTTCCGAATCCTATTCGGTCCGCTGGGACTGGTTGGATGACTCTTTTTTCTAGCAGCTTTGAAATTTCTGTAGCTGCTGGCTCTCGCAGATGGGGTGGTACATCTGGAAGTTTTCTCTTTGGAATGGGGGTGGATAGAAATGGGATTTTGTAACCTCTGGTAACAACGCTTTTTACCCAATTGTCTGAAGAAAGGTTTTGCCAGGCCTGAGGGTATAAAGCTAAGCGACCCCCGACTGCCTCCAGAGCAGGACAGTCGGGCCTCCTCTCAGGAGTGCTGAAAAGGTTTGCCAGGGAGGTTATCCCTGTCACCTTGGTTTTGCGGAGCCCCTCTGCCGCCAGGGCGGCGTCTTCCACCTCTGCCCCCCCCCCACTCCCTCTAGCAGGGGAGTCACCCTGGGGGTTTGGGAAAAATCCTTGGGGTTTTGGGAACCACATTTTCCCACCACGTTGCCCTTTGGGGTACGGTCTGGAAGGGGTGGAAAAACGGACTCCGACAGCAGACAGAGTCTTTCCCTCCTGTTCACACCGGGTAAGGGTCTCCTTTACTTTAGGGCCAAAAAGTGTGGCTCCATCAAATGGGGCGTTAGTAAAGGAAGACTTGAAGGCTTCCGCAAACGAACATAAGCGCATCCAGGATTGCCTATGAAGAGCAATCGCTGAAGCCGCTGCCCTACTCGATCCCTCGGCTGCGTATGATATCAGCCTCATGGACGAGTTTACAATGGATGTAAGGGTGTTGAGATGTGCTGTAACTTTCTCTGAAACAGCAGCATCTGTAGTACCCTGGAGGGTATCTCCCAACTCTTTGACTAGATCCCTCTGTAAGCGTGTAAAATGAGTCAAATAGTTCAGGGAACGCATAGAGAAAGCCGCTGAACTGAAAATGCGCTTCCCGTATCTGTCCATGGTCCTAGAATCTCTGTTAGGCGGATGGACAGATGAGGAAGACTCCGACATCTCCTTTTCGTGGCCGCTGCCACCACCATGGCGTCTACTGGAACTCCTTTGGTGAGGTAAGCCTTGTCCTGTGGTGCCGTAATGTACTTATTAGGCTTCCTAGGGACTGGTTCCACCGTGTCAGGTGTCTCCCACGCCCTTCGAGCAATCAACTCCATTAACTCATCGAACGGCGGAGTGACCCAGGAGGAGGAAGGGCGAGCACCAAATGCCTTCAGCAAAACTGACTCATCCTCAGAAGGGGGGAGGGATTGCCAGTCACCTCTCTGTTTTAGAATCTCCAAGATGTCAGAAAAGGAGACATCTTCTGAAGGTGACTTAGGGGACCCTTCTAACTCATCCAAGTCAGTATCGGATGTCAAAGATTCTTGTGGAGAATCTAAGTGTCTCCTCTTACACAATCTTTTCCTAGGGACTTCTTCGTGGGGAACATCCGAAGAAGCCTCCGAGGAAGAGGGGGCACCCTCTAGGGGTGGCTGAGACACCGGTGCTCGACGCTTGGATGTAGCCGTGGGTGCAGAGGAGGATAACGGTCCTTTATGGGGAGGAGAAGCTGTTCCTGCTGATGTGGTTGTCTGGGTAGACAACACCTTCCTCATGAGGTCGAAGGCCCCCGGGTCCCGAGTCGAGGTACTTCCCGGTTCCGAAGAAATGGGAAGAATCCCCGAAACAGGAACCGAAGGCACCGACCCCGAGGACGGAACCGAGTCGATCCGCGCCGAGGCTCCGAGAGGGAGTGTCGGAACCGAAACATCAGTCCGACTCTCTGTCCCGGAACCAAGGATGGATCTTCGGCTCCGAGACTCCAGTACCGGATTGGATGGAGTCGAGGTGAACGGCGCCGACCGAGAAAAAGACGGTTCTGGCACCGAGGGCTCCACAATCATCAGTTCAGCTTCTTCCGGCTCCGAAGACTGGACAGGTCTCGGAGGAGGAACAGATGGAGATAGTGGAAGGCCTTCAAGTCTCGACATCAACTGAGAGGAGACAGAGATAAGCTTGGATAAGGCCGTATTCTCCATCAATTTCTGCACCACACGGTCCACATCGGTGTCGGAGAGGGGCCTGGAAGAACGAGTCGAAGGGATCGAAGACGGAGCCGACCTCAACAGAGTCGGTGGAGGGAGCTCCGCCACCGGTTCCAAGACTCGAGGCTCGAAACTGCCAACAGTTGAACACTCGGCCCCAAGTCTGTGGAACCGGTGATCTAACTTTGTTCGAAGAGCCCGGAGCCGATGACTTGGGCCCGACGCCTTCGATTCCTTCGAGGATTTGGATGCCTGGTCTGAAGCATCCAGAGCCTCCTGGAAAGAAGGTTTCAATAAACCTCTGTCCATCAGTTTCCTGCGCCTATCTGTCATGACCCTCCCACTAAAAGAGTGACAAATTGAACAGTCCTCTTGTAAGTGGAGAGGGCCAAGGCAGTAGACACAGGAACTGTGGTTGTCAGTGACCGACATTTTTTTGGCCACACTGGCAACGTTTAAATCCAGATTTCATTTTCTCAGACATTTTGTAGTAAGAGAAAAAAGTCAAGTCCAGTAACAGTCAATCCAGAGAAAAAAAGGTCAAATCCGGTAAATATGTCAGTCCGGTTGTCTAATCCAAGTAGGGGTGGTAGGCCCCGAAAAACTCTATACCAGTTAAAAGAAGTTAAACTAAGTTAACGGTACCGAGAATTTCTCTGTACACACACACCATACACTAAATACACTAACAAGTAATTTTGAACAAGTTCTCCTAAAATTTAACAAAAGAAAGTTAAATCTTATCTGAAGATGCTCGAGCTAGTCTCCAACGATGCGAATGCAGCAGCGGCAAACTAGATCTGAGGTAAAGGCAGAGGGGGATTGTGGGTATTAGATGTCCTCGAGCTTCTTCTCGATGCAGAGCTTGCAGTTGGCCGGCACGGAGCCGAGGATCGGCTCCGAACCCATGTGTAAGAACAAAGGCGAGATTGAACACTCTCACATCTCTCAGTTAAACTGCACACTCAAGCAACCAGCAAAAATAAAAAAATCAAAGAAATACAGTATAATTTTCATATGCTGCACTGTCTGTCCCCCCCCCCCCTTGCAGAAGCATACCTTACATTTCTAGAGTTTTAAAAAGGAAGATGGAATAAATTCCCTCTCTCTCCAACCTGAGAACAAGTCAACCAAACAAATAGTATAGGGTACAGTATTAGTCAGGCCTATTTTTAATAGTAACTCTCAAGCAACTAGAAAAAAGAAGTTATGGTTTACCATAACATTCCATCTGTGCTGTCGATCTTCATCTGTTCTTGACTGATGGGTTACAGTTCCGATCCTCGGAACCTATACCACCATTGTATAGCTTGCACCAACCAAAAAACTCTTGAGCTAAAGGCCTACCCATAATGCCCCTGTGTACATTACCTCAGATCAAGTTTGAAATCTTATAGAAGGAAATATACATATACACATGAAGATAAGAACTTAACCTCTATGAAGAAACCATGTCCAAGGAACATCCTAATTGAAAAACCCAGGGCAAAGATCACTCCATCAGGAGTCCCAGGAAGGGGAAGGGGGCAATGTCAAGAACAGATGAAGATCAACAATACAGATGGAATGCTATGGTAAGAAATAACTTCTTTATCTGATGTTGTCAGTCTTCATCCATTCTTGACTGATGAGACAGAGTCCCCAGCTGCTTCAGATCCTGGGTGACAATATGGAAGAATATTCCTGACAACCATAGAACCAAAGGCCACTCTCCCCCTGGAGACCAAATCCAATTTGTAATGAGTGATGAAGGTATGTGGACTAGCCTATGTGGTTGCTGCTTACACCTCATCCAGGGAAATCCTTGAATGGAAAACAGCTGAAGTGGACATCAATTTGGCAGAAAAAGCCTTTACCGGCAATGATAGTTTTAGATTGTATTACCTTAATTTATGACGAAAACTATCTAAGCCATCTTGATAAGGTAACTTTAGAAACAGATTTAACTAAGGATGTGCCAGGAAAGGAAATAAACTGTTCTGATTTCCTGAATTCTTTAGCTCTGTTGAGGTAAAAATGTAACTGTCTATGCATGTCTAAAAAGTGTAGATAGTATTCTCCCTTGTTGCTAAAATTTGGAAAGAAGACAGGTAGGTCTATAGTCTGACTTATTTTGTTATCCAAAACCACCTTTGGAAGGAAAGATGGATTGGTCCTGAGTGTAACTCTATCTTTATGGAAAATTAAGCAGAGGGGCTTTGAACATAAGGCTTGCAATTCGGATACTCGTCTTGCAGAGGACAGAGCTATAAGGAGAATTGTCTACCATGAGAGAAATTTCAAGTCACAAGAAGCTGCTGGTTCAAAAGGTGAAAGTACCAGTGAATGTAGAACAACAGTTAGGTCCCATGGGGATAAAGGGTCTTTAAAGGGAGGCTTTAAGTCGAATGGTTCCCTTATGGAAGGCTTTATATAGTCTATACAAGATTAAGGGTAAGTCTCTGAAGCCATTATGGAAGTTAGATATGGCAGCTAGAATGACTAACAGCAGATGTGGAAGCTCCTTTTGTAAAATGGCTTGCCAGAAATTCTAACACTTTCGTTACTGGTGCTGAGAAAGGGTCAAGACCATCACAAGACCATATTGAACACCTCTTCCACTTACTGAGGTAGTGTTTCCTGGTGGATGGTCTATGCGATGCCTCAATATTTTTCTTACCGGAGATGATCTATCATCATGGCTGGCAACTAATGGAATTGGAGGAACCAAGCAGTCAGCTTGAGGCTTTGAAGACTGAGATGTACCAGTCCCCGAGGGTGAGACAGTAGGTCTGGAACTGGGTCTGGAATCCATGGATGGTGAACTAGATGAGGCCATAGGAAGGGAAACCATATTTGTCGAGGCCAGTAGGGTGCAATGAGAATTACTTGGCTTCTCAACCTGGCTGCTTTCTTTAGAAAGAGTGGGACCAGAGGGAAAGGAGAAAACACATAAAGAAGACCTGGGGGCCAACTGAGAAGAAGAGCATCTCTCGGGGATTCCCCCTCAAGTGGAATTAGGGCAACGTAGCTTCTGAACTTGTTTTGGAGGAGGCAAAAAGATTGCAGCAAAGCTGGCCCCAGCGACGAAAAATTTTCTTCACTATCATGGAAATGAGAGACCACTCGTGAGGCGAGAGAATTCACCAGCACAGTTTGTTCACTGTTGTATCTGAATTCCCTGGGATGTGAGTTGCTATCAGAAAGTGGTTGGAGGCTAAAGCCCATTGCCACACTCGTAGGGCTTCTTGACACGGGGTAGGATATGGTTCCCCCTTGCTTGCTGATGTACCAAACTATGAATATGTTTGTCTAATTGGATTGCAAGTGTTCCTTGAGGGAGGATTGATTGAAATGCTTGCAAAGCCAGAAGCAGCACCCTCATCTCCAGGACACTGATATGCAGATTGGCCTCTATTGTGGACCAAGTGCCTTGGACTGTCTGTCCCAGAAAATACCCCCCCACCCCACCTGTGAGGCATCTGTGGTCACTATGGCTTTGGGTTGTGAAGGGACAATGGGGCGGCCAAAAAGAAGTTAGAGCAACTTCTGATTCCATCTACCAGGATAGGTCCTTTTTGCAGTGACTGGTGATAAATATTAGGTGGGTCATTGGGCAACTTAGAAAGGACCACTGATTCGCTAGTAACCATTGCAATAATCTCATGTGATATTTCGCTAAAGGGACCGGGAGTTATCACTGCTGCCATGGACCTTAATGTTTGCAGCACCTGGTGAGCTTGTACTCTGAGGAGCGAACGGACTTGAATCCTTATTTTGTTCAACCTGTGAACAGGCAGGGAGGCTATGCAACAGTGCATGTTTAGACAAGCTGTGATAAATTCTATATCCTGAGAAAGAATCAGTTAGGGCTTTGTTTGATTGACCATTATTTGCCTAAATTCAAGAACAAATTTAGAATGACGTCTATAGCCTGTAACAATAGATGTCTGGTGGAAGCGGTAATGAGCCAGTCCTCTAATATGGAAACACCCAGAATCCCTGCAGTTTCAAGTGAGCTGCTACTGCTGCCATACATTTGGTGAACACAATTGGGGCTGTGATGAGAGTAAAGGGCAGCAACCTGAACTGATAATGATTGGCTCCTAGCCGGAAGCGGAGGAACCTTGAGTGTTTGTCCATTTTTATGTGGTAATACAGGTCCTGAAGGTCTATGGAGCACATCCAATCATTTTCCTCTAGAAAGTGGAGTATTGACTGAACCGTGACTATCCGGAATTTGGACCGTTGAACAAAACTGTTTAGAATGCAGAGATCCAAAATTAGTCTCTAGTTCCCTGTCTTTTTTGGCACTAAAAAGAATCGAGTAAAATCCAGATCTTCTTTGGTCTGGTGGGACTTCTTGGATGACTTTTTTCTAGCAGCTTTTGCACTTCTAAGGCTGCTTGGTTCCTCTGGGTGGAACATCTGGGAGCCTTGATCGAGTTCTTGGGTAAAGGGAAAAGGGGATAAAATAATCTCTGGAAATTATTCTTGGCACGCAGGTATCTTTTGTTATAAGTCACTAGGATGTAGGGTACAAGGAAAGCCTTCCCTCGACCGCTTCCAGAGGTAAGTAATCAGGCCTGCATTCAGGAGCGTTGATAGGGTTTGGCCAGAGAAAGACTCCCTGGAACCCTGGCTCTGTGGCCCACCTCTGCTTCTAGGATGGCGTCTCCCATTTGAACTCCTCCACCTCTGCCCAGAGGACAGTCTGTAATACTTGTGTCCAGGAAAGGCTACTGGGACTTTTTGAACCACATCTTTCCATTCCTCTGATTCCTGAAATAGGCTCACTGAGGAGCAGAAGAATACATGCCAACAGCAGACAGAGTCTTTCTGCCTTTCTTACACCTGGATAGAGTTTCCTTAACCTTGGGGATGAACAAAGATGATCCGTCAAAAGAAGCATTGAAGGAAGATTTGAATGGCTCCACAAACTCACACAGGCGCATCCAAGCATGTTGTTGAACAGCAACATCTAATCCGGTTGACATGGTCACCCATTCAGCGGCATGTGCAATGTGCCGCATGGACGAATTAGATATAGACTCCATGTAACTAGTTGGGAAGCCACTTTTTCCTGGGTGGCCTCAGCCACAGTTCCTGCCAGGGCATCAGAAAGCTCCTTGATCAGATAGATCCCTTTGGAACCTAGTACAGCGTACCATAAAGTTCAAGGACCTAAAAGTAAAGGTTGATGATGCATAGACCTGCTTCCCAAATCTGTCCATCGCCCTGGACTCTCGGTTAGGGGGATGAACGAACAATGGAACTGTTCCTTCTTAGTGACAGCAGCTACCACCATGACATCTACTGCTAATCCTTTTGTCCAATATTGATGATCCTCAGGAGCTGAGAGTAATTCTATCTGGTCTACAGGGGATTGGTTCTATCCAGTCAGGAGCCTATCAAGCTGACTGAATGATCAACGTAAGATCATTAGCGGGGAAGAGTCACCCATGAAATAGATTCCTGCAAATACACAGATTCTTCAGAGGAAGGGTCTTTGGACTGCCAGTTACCCCTATGTTTGAGGATTTCTAGGATGTTTCCAAAGGAGACATCTTCTTGAGGTGACTGGGTGGAACTCTCCCCTCATCGAAATCCATGTCTTCAGTGACAGACTCCTCAGGGGAGTCTAGGTGTTTCACCGTACACAGTCTCTTCCGAGGGGGCTTCTCAATGGGAATATCCGAGGATGACTCTCAAGAAGGATGGTCTCTGGACAGTAATTCTTGTGGTTCTGAAGCTTGCTGTCCAAACACTGAGGTTGGTGGAAGTTCTGGAAAGGCAGGGGTGAAGGGATAAGACTCTGGTAACAGAAGAGCCACCTGAGAAGTACAGTTGTGTACACTTACCACAAATGTAGATGTTTGAGTGTATTCACTGTTGCAGTCATCATACTTGGGTTATCTGCCTGCAGGTAGCTCTCAGTCGTCTTGGGATTTCTGCACCAGATGCTGTCACCTCTTCCATGATGTCAGGTTGTCAGGGGGTATAAAACATGCAGCCAATGCCATTACATTGTTTTTTCTTGCCCCAGATGTCAGGAGCCCCCAAAAAAGGAAGCAATTACATGGTGTGGAACACCTCCAGTAAAAAGTAAATACCATTGCCAAAGGATTTGGCTAAAAAAGAGGATAGGTAGAAAGTACAGAAAAAGTCAGGGGGTTGGAGGGAGAGTAACCAGGACTGCAACAGTGAATACACTGAAACATCTACATGTATGGTAAGTGTACACAACTGTACAATGTTCTTCGTGTTTCACTGTTGCAGTCATCACACTTGGGTTGATTCCCAAAGCTGAGGAAGGGTGGAGGCAGTCAAGAAGTATTAGGGCTGGCTAGCAGGCCTTGTAAGACTGCTGTGGCAAATCCAGCTCTGGATTTAGAAAAGATAGGCAAGTGGTAATGCTTGGTGAAGGCGTGTACAGAACTCCAGGTTGCAGCTTCCAGGATGTTTAACTGATAACACCAAGAAGTTAGAACAGTGAAGACAATAGTTAAAAAGGTAAGTCCTTTATGTTGCCAAGTGGTAAAATCAAAGACAGTTGGTACAAAGCAGCAAATGGTAAAATCCAAAGTCAGTAGTACAAAACAGCAAAATCAGACAGCTTTGCTTGCTTTTCAAGTCAAAACTTTGACTTGAAAAAGCTTGGCATTTTCCAAGCGAAAGCGCTTGTCTGATTTTGCTGTTTTGTACCTACTGACTTTGGATTTTTACCATTTGGTCTGATTTTGCTGCTTTGTACCAACTGTCTTTGGATTTTTACCACTTGGCAACTAATAAAGGACTTACCTTTTTTACGAACTATTGTCTTCACTTTGCGGTTCTGGAACTACTCTTCTTGGAGCTTCCAGGATGTCCCTGGTAGGGACTCCCCTGAGAAATGCTGTAGAGGCTGAGTTAGCCCTAGTGGAATGAGTTCTGATCCCCTGTGGGGTAGGTTTTCCATGGTGTTTGTAGCAGAAATGGATGCAGTGTGCTATCCATTTGGAAATGATTTGCTTTGAAATGGTCTTGCCCTCTGCCCCTGTAGCAAAGCCGACTAACAGCTGGTCAGATTTCCTGAAAGGTTTTGTCCTGTCACGGTGGAACCTGAGCTGTCTACGCATGTCCAAGGAGTGCAGGATCCTTTCCCCTTTATTCTGAGGATTAGGGTAAAAGGTTGGTAAATGGATGTATTCATTTAAAGCCACAGTGGATACCACCTTGGGCATAAAGGATGGGCTAGTCCTGAGGGAAACCCTGTCAGCATGGAAAATAATGAAGAGTTCCACAGCCATTAATGCCTGTAACACAGACACTCTTCTTACTGAAGTGATGGCTAGCAGTAAGGCTGTTTTCCAAGAGAGGAATTTTAACTCTGCTGCAGCAGCAGGCTCAAAGGGGGGAGGGAGAGGGGGTGCGAGTTTGTCTAGTACAAAGTTAAGGTCCCAGGCAGGTGAGGCAGCTCTCCCCAGGGGCCTTAAATTGTTAGCTCCTCTCAGGAACTGTTTGATGAGAGGGTGAGAAAAGAGAGGTGGCTCAGTATTGTAATGAGATGAGATGGCAGAGGCATGAATCTTAACTGAGAATAGGCCTCTGTAGAGCAGCTCTGCTAGGTAATCTAGGATTTGGGGTAAGGTGGGCACGACTGTGTCCTTTCCTTGAGAATGGCTCCAAGAACAGATAGATGTATATGGTCCATCTTGCCTACATTCATTACTGATGGGTTCGGAGCCGATTCTCGGCTCCGACTCGGCCGACTATTTTTCTAGCACAAAGTCTCTAATTGGCTGGGCTAACCGGTATCCCAGGATGCACCTCGCCCCAACCCCCAGATCTTGTTTGCATCATCGCAATCACTCCTCATACACAAACTTCACTAAGAGGAATATCACCAATCAGGAAAAAGGAACAAATAACCAATTTTGAAGGGTCTCAGAGCAATTTTCCTCCAAATCTTTCAGGAAAGGGGCAGGTGGAAGGGTAAGTAAGAATATAGGTGAGATGGACCACATACATCGATCGTTATGGTGAGTACTTAACTAACTGATGTTATGTGGTCCTATCTCGCCTACATTCATTACTGATGGGACAGCATCCCTAGCACCTCTAACCCGAGAGGCTCATAGGAAAATACTCCTGAGAACCATGGAACCAAAGGAACCCCAGCCTCTAGATGCCACATCCAGCTTGCAATGAGAGATAAAGGTATGATGAGACGCCCAGGTGGCCACTGCACAAATGTCGTCCAAGGAAAGCCTGGCATGAAACGCTATTGAAGTCGAGACTGCCCTGGTTGAATGAGCCTTAACTGGGAATGGTAAATTTCTGCCTGCTGATGAATAAATAAATGAAATGCAATCCTTAATCCACTTAGAAATTGTGCACTTGGAAACAGGGCCACCCGGTTCTATTCTCTGAGAAGGACACAAACAATTGATCCGATTTTCTTACATGTTTCGTCCTGTGTAAATAGAATCTCAGTTGTCTATGCACATCCAATTGATGAAATTTGAACTCTGCTTTGTTGGAGAAGTTTGGAAAAAACACAGGTAACTCAATGGATTGGTGGAGGTTAAACGTGGAAGACACCTTAGGAAGGAAGGAAGGACAGATTAAGTCTCAAGGATACCCTGTCCTTATGGAAGATCAAACACGGGGGCTTAATGGACAACACTTGAAGTTCTGATACTCTTCTAGCCGAAGTGATGGCCACCAAGAACGCAGTCTTCCAGGATAAGAATTTTAGTTCGCAAGTGGCAGCCGGCTCAAAGGGCAGAGAAGTGATGGCTTGCAACACCAGATTTAAATCCCATGGCATGACGGGTTTTGACACAGGAGGGCGAAGTAACCAGGCTCCTTTCAAAAAGGCCTTGCAAAGTTTATGGCCCATAACAGCGGGCTCGTAGGATACATGGAAGTTAGAAATGGCCACCAGCTGCACCTTAATGGTCGAGGGAGCGGAGCCCTGTCGGAAGAGCATAGCTAAAAAGTCTAAGACCGCCGATATAGGGGCTGTGAAAGGGTCCAGGCCTTGGGCCTGAGCCCAGATGGAAAATCTCTTCCATTTGCTGGAGTAAATTCTTCTGGTGGAGGACTTGTGAGACAACGATAGGATATGCACCACCTCAGGTGAAAGGGAATGTAGTCTAACTAATGATGGAAGTGGAGCAGCCAGGCTGTCAACCTGAGGGACTGTAGGGAGGGGTGGAACTGTCCCGACATGTGAGTCAATAGGTCTGGCACTGGATCCAGAGTCCAAGGACTGTCCACTGTGTACCGCTGAATAAAGGGGAACCAGACTTGGCGGGGCCAGTGTGGGGCAATTAGAATCATCTTGCTTCCCAAGTAAATGGCTTTCTGAATCACTCTTGGTAAGAGGAAACGGAGGAAAGGCATAGAGCAGACCGGGAAGCCAACCGTGGACTAGTGCGTCCCTGGGTGACTCCCCCTGTGGGGGGATCAGGTGAAGTAGTTGCTGCATTTGGCATTGAGAGGACTGGCAAAGAGATCGCAGCAAGGCTGACCCCACCTGCTGAAGATCCGAGTCGTAACTCGGTTGTTCAGAGACCACTCGTAAGGCATCAGAATAGCTCTGCTTAGCCTGTCTGCTATCACGTTGGATTTTCCCGGAATGTGCGTTGCCACTAGAAACTGTTGGGAAGACACTGCCCAATTCCACACTCTCATGGCTTCTCTGCAAAGGGGGTACGACTTGGTTCTTCCTTGCTTGTTCAGGTACCACACAACTGACATGCTGTCCGAGTGAATAGCAATCGTTCCCCGGGGAAGAGAGCTCTGGAGTGCTTGCAACACTAATAGCACTGCTCTCATCTCTAGGACATTGATGTATAAGTGTACCTCGTGATCCTGCCATGTGCCTTGGACCGTTCTGCCCAGATAATGCCCTCCCACCCTATCTGGGACGCGTCCGTGGTCACTGTGGCAGCAGGAGACAAAGGAACTAGATTCCTCCCCTTGTCCAGGTTGGAGAAACATAGCCACCAACGGAGATCCTGTCTGCATTGTTCCGTGAGGAGAATTGGATGAGAGAGAGGGAATTTTTGAAAGGACCACTGGAGGATCTGCATGTGTAGCCTGGCTAAGGGCACTAGCATGATGGTCGCTGCCATGGATCCCAATAGCTGAAGAACTAACCTGGCTTGGACCTTCTTGCGGGGCAACAAAGCTTGGACCTAAGATTGCAACACTCTTATCCTTTCTAGAGGTAGAAAGGCCCTCATTTGAACAGAGTCTAGCTCTGCGCTTATAACTACAACACGCTGTGAGGGCAGCAAGGCAGATTTTTCCCAGTTTAACGTAATTCCTAGCCTTTGGCAAAGGGTTATGGCAGCCTCCATGGCTTGAATGAGGAGATGCCTGGTGGGGGCAGTAAGGAGCCAATCGTCCAGGTAAGGAAACACCTGGAATCCTAGAAGTCTCAGGTGAGCTGTCACCACTGCCAAACACTTGGTAAACACTCTGGGGGCTGTGGTGAGACCAAAGGGAAGGGCTCGAAACTGGAAATGACTGGCTCCCAGCCGGAAGCGTAAATGATTCCTGGATGCCTTGTTTATCTTGATGTGGTAATAGGCATCCTTGAGGTCGATAGAGCACATCCATACTCCCTCTCCCAGCAATGGGAAGATGGACTGAAGAGTGACCTTTCGGAATTTGGACTTCAGGACGTAGTGATTCAATCGGCTGAGATCCAGAATGGGTCTCAGGTCCCCTGTTTCTTTCGGCACCAAAGAGAGTCTTGAGTAAGTTCCTGATCCGATCTGGTCTGAGGGGACCAGTTGGATGACTCCTTTTCTTAGCAGCTTTGATATCTCTAGTGCTGCTTGATCCCTTTGACTGGGTGGAATGTCCGGAATTTTTTTGATTGGGGGAGGGGGTGAAGCAAAGGGAATGGTGTAACCTCCGGTAATTATTCGAAGCACCCATCGATCCTGAGTGATACTCTCCCAGGCTTGAGGATGCCTCAAAAAATGGCCCCCGACTGGCTCCAGAATAGCACAGTCGGGCGATCCCTCAGGGATGCTGACAGGAAGATCCACGAAAGGAGTAGCGGTCTCCCAAATTGCGGGGGCCTCCTCTGCCCCTAGGATGGCATCTTCCAGAATAATTCCCCCCTCCTCTGCCTCTGGAGGGGGGCTCACCATGAGTGGCGGGGAAAGACTTTTGTGACTTCTTGAACCACATCTTCCCTCCTCTCTGAGCCTTGGGATAAGGCCTAGAGGGAAGAGAAAAACGGGCCCCTATGGCAGATAAAGTCGTACACTCCTGCTCACATCTGGTGAGAGTGTCTTTCACTTTGGGTCCGAAAAGAGAGGACCCATCGAAGGGGGTGTCAGTGAAGGAAGACTTCTCCACGAAGTGACATAGGCACATCCAGGCTTGCCTCCACCAAACCTGAACTAGCTGCCCTACTTGCCCCTTCGGCTGCATAAGATATGAGCTTCATGGACAAGTTGACAATGGAACCAAAGGTAGACAACTGGGCGTTAACAGTCTGCGCTACCGCCTCAGGCATGTTACCCGTCAAGGTATCTCCCAACTCTTTGAAGAGATCTCTCTGGAGCAGAGTAAAGTGACAAAGGTAATTCAGTGACCGCAGTGTAAAGATTGCTGAGGACAGGGTAAGCTTTCCATACCGATCCATACTCCTGGACTCCTTGTTAGGAGGATGGACGGAAGAAGAAGCCTCTGCAACTTCCTGCTGAGCGGCTGACGCCACCACCATGGCATCTACAGGAACCCCTTTTGTCAAGAACTCTTTCCCTGGGGGAGCAGACAGGAACTTATTCGGACTGGGCACCGGTTCCACGGAATCAGGGTGCTCCCACACCCTTCGACAAATCAGGTCTAAGAGTTCATCGAAGGGTGGAGACACCCAAGAGGTGGAAGGTTGAGCTCCGAAGGCCTTGAGGAATACAGACTCCTCCTCAGAGGGGGGCTTGGAAGGCCAGTCGCCTCTCTGCCTCAATATCTCCAGGATGTCGGAGAAAGATACATCATCGGAGGACGACTTAGGGGACCCCTCTGCATCTTCGAGGTCGGTGTCGAAGGTGATGGACTCGTCTTGGGAGTCTATGTGCTTCTTCTTGCACAACTTCTTCCTGGGAGGCTCCTCAGGCACAGACTCTGAGGGGCCCTCAGAAAGTTGGGGACCACTCATGGGGGTGTCCTCAGGCCTTCGAGCTCCGCTGTCCACAGATAGGGGGGTGTCAGAGGCTCTAGCCGGGGTGTATGGGGACGGAGTGACCAATCCAAATGATGTCACTGACAACCTGGACAGTGCGCTCCTCATGGCTTTGAAGGCTGGCCCCCCCGAAACAGAGGAGTGACCCATCTCAGAGACCACAACCGGAGTCGTGGTCCCCCCTAGCCGAAGCGCCGAGAGGGAGACTCCGAGCCGACAGAAGACCCGATGCATCTCCCTCGGGCCCGACCGAGGAAACCTGAGTGCCGAAACCAGATGACAGAACCGAAATGGTTGGAGCCGACAACGGCTCCGATAAACCTGCCAGGGGTATCGGAGCCGGCACAAGGACATCACTCGGCGCCGAACACTCCGGCTCCGATGACACAGAGGTGCTCGGAGGAGGAATCATCGGTACCAAGGGGGTAGGCTCCGGACCTGACTGGGTCAGAGCCGAAAACAATTTGGCTAACACCGGTGACTGAAGGAGCCTCTGGACCAACCGATCCACATCCAAATCAGACAACCTCGAGGATTTGGAGGAAACTGAAGGAGATGAGGATCTCCTACCTATGGACTCCTGCCTAACACTGGGTGACCGGCTCCGAATTGAATCCAAAATGATCGGAGCCGAGATCGACTCCAGTACTACAGATACCGCCTGCGGCCCCGAGGACAATGGAGCCAAGGAGGCAGTATCCAAAACAGAGCTCTTGTCCTGCGGCTCCGAAGGCAATGGAGCCGAGGAGGTTGTAACTATTTTCAAAATCTTCTCCGGGGGCTCCGAAGAACTAGATGGAGCCAGAGATCTTTTCTTAGTTCTGGTAGATTTAGACTTGCCAGTAGAAGAAGCAGACTACAGATCCTCTTCAAAGGTGGGCTTGACTAGGCACTTCAAAATCAGTTTATTTTTCCTTTCCTGCAGCACCCTAGAGCTGAAGGAATGGCGGACACTGCATGATTCTTGTAAATGAATCGCACCAAGGCAATAAACACAGATGGCATGCCCATCTGTAATCGATATTTTATAAGCACATTTAGAGCATTTTTTAAACCCGGAGGGTTTATGCTCCTGCTCTTTCGACATGTCCAACAAAATCCAAACACTCAACAACAAACAGGAGGAAGGCGGGAAACGCTACTGGACACAGGAACTCTAATTTAAACATTCCCTAGGAAAAAGAACCAACAAAAAACACACTATAGAACAAATGCGAAGGACAGGACTAGGTCCCTCTAAATTAACCGGGCCTAGCCCACCAAACACAAGGGAAACCACACACACTCTCCAAAAAACTAACCAAACAGGCTCCAACACACACAAAACACAATATAGCTATGAGAATAGCTTTTTTTGTATAAAAGAGAAGTACAAAACTTTAGAAAGTTTAATAAGTGTACTTCGCCACAGCCAAGCTCGAGACCACGTCCTAACTCAACGAGCGGCAAACGAGATCTGGGGATTGGGGCGACGTGCATCCTGGGATACCGGTTAGCCCAGCCAATTAGGGACTTTGTGCTAGAAAAATAGTCGGCAGAGTCGGAGCCGATTCTCGGCTCCGAACCCATCAGTAATGAATGTAGGCGAGACAGGACCACATAACATCAATATATTTTCCACTTTTCTGAATAGGATTTCCCAGTACTAGGTCTTCTGGCCTCAAGGATGACATCCAGCACCTGTTTGCTGAGGGTTGCTGGTGGTGTATTCGGGGGATAAGCCAGGCTGCAAGGTTCAGGGTTTGCAGCTGTGGATGCAAAATCTGTCCCTCCTGCTGGGACAGCAGGGAGGGGGTGTGATGTAGGTGTCAGGGTGGCACTGCTGTCAGACTGCGTAGGAGTGGGTACCAATGCTGGCGTGGCCAGTCGGACAGTAACGATTGTCCTTGGTCTGTCCCGTTTGATCTGTAGTACTTGAGAGAGGAGGGGCAGAGGGGGAAAGGCATAAATGGAGAGGTTTTCCCCATGTAAAAGGATAGGGCATCCACTTTCCATACTTTGCTGTGAGGGTTTCTGGTGCAAAATTTGCTCAATTAATGGTTTTGGGGGGAGGCAAAGAGGACCACCTCTGGTGTCCCCTACCTGTGCATTACAAGTTTGAATGAGTTTGGTTCCAGTTTCCACTCGTGTGGGTGCAGATTTCTGCTTAAGTAGTCTGCCAGTGAATTTTGTTTCCCTGGCAGGAATTGAACTTGCAGGTGCACTTGGTTGCTCAAGGCTGTGTTCCACAGGGCCATGGCTAACCTGCAGAGTGGGTAGGAATGGGTTCCCCCTGCTTGTTTATGTACCACATAACTGTGGTGTTGTCTGTCTTTATCAGCAGTAGTCCTGGAAGGATAACGTATCTGAAGGCTGTCAGAGCATTCTGTACAGCTAACATTTCTTTTTGATTGATATGCAGGGGAATTTGTCCTGGGCTCCATTTGCCTTGAACGCATTTGCCCGCCATGTGAGCCTCCCATGCATAGTCTGATGTGTCTGTTGTCAGGGTTTGGGCGGCGAGGGGTTGAGTGAAAGGAAGTCCCTTGTTGTGGTTGCATGCCTCTGCCCACCAAAGGAACTCTGCCCTTAGGCAAGGAATGTTAAGAATCACTATTTCCATGTCCTGAGAATGTTGACACTAGAGACTTTTTAAGCACCAATGAAGTTTCCTCATATGCAGTCTTGCATATGGAACTAGTAGAATGCATGAGGCCATGAACCCTAGGGGCCTGCAGTATTTTTCTTGCAGATAGCTGGGTTTTGGTGGCCATTAGTTTGAAGTAGTTTGTCAAATAAGCCCGTTTTTCTGGAGTGAGGAATGCCAAGTTGTGTTCAAGCTTCAGAACCTTCAAACCACAACAGCTCACAGCTCCAAATCAGGTGAGACAAAATGAGTTGCAAATAAATGCCAAACTTTATTGGTAATGGTTAAGCGCTTTCTTCTCCTTCAAGAAACTTCATCAGAACAAATTTCATTACAAACCCAGCCCTTAAATACCCTTGCTTAATGTCATATGACTCACTTAATTACACCTTAAAAACACACTACATAATTTATCAAAAAATAATTAAGTAAATAAATAAATTAAACTCACTTATATCGTGTTTGACTAACATTGTAAACATTTAAAACACTAAAACACATCTCATATTTAATTTAATTGTGCCTTATAGGACACTTCAAACCATCTAGCCCACAATATGTTTTAATTTTAAAATACATGCAATATTAACTGCCTCATTTAATCCAGGAAATTGGGTGGCATCCAACCTTAACTGCCATCTCAATTCACTTGCATCCAAGTGCAAGTCTACTATTTTACCCCAAGTGTCCCTTTACTATATGATCAATAGCCAAAAACTTAAATGAGTGCCCCACATTGTCTTTAATATGTCTAAATAAAGCGTTAGTAATTTTTCTTTTCTTTATGTCATAAAGATGTTCATTGATGTGCGCCTTAAATGCTCTGGAGGTCTTTCCTACATAAAATGCCAAACATTTTTGACATTTAGCCAAATAAACCACGTTAACACTACTACAATTGTAGTTCATAGGTAGGTACTAGGCTATCTGCCCTAGGGCATTTATAAGCCTAGCCAGAGTTTGTTGGCTTTCGTCTCCCTTTTAGACTAGATTCTTGGGCCTCTGTCCAGCAGGGTCATAGAAGTGATCCCAGGAGTAAATTTATGATTTCCCATCCACTCATCAAGATTTCTCTTGAAGAGGGTCAGCGAGGGGCTCTGCCTAACATGGACTGGGATTCTATTTCAGAGCGAGGGAAACCTTTGGGATATGAATCTATCCCTTCAGCATGTCCTATTTATTGTTGTGCTAAGGTTTAAATCCCTGGAGCGTGTAGCTCTAATGGATTTGGTTTTCTTGAGGTGGAGCATGCCCAACAATTCCGGGTTAGACATGGCCTTGAACGTCAGAGGCAGAGATCGCCACTGAGTAGTCGGTAAGCAACTGAGTAGAGCTTGAGTTTCTTTAGTCGAGCTGCATAGGGCATCTGTTTGAGGCCCACGATCCTCTTGGTGAAGTATTTTTGAGGTCTCTTCAGCTTCTGCAGGTGTCGGGTAAGGTACATCCCAAATGGGTCATTGTACTCTATTATGGGCCTGATGAGCGATGAGCAGAGGAGCACAATGACCTCTCAATCTAGATGCAAACCCTTTTGTGATTAGGTGAGCTATATAGAAGGTTTTTCTAACAAGGAGAGTTTACTATCTACTTGGGTCCCCAGATCCCTAATTACTTCTTCCATACTTAGTGGATTACCTCCTATGTGGTAGTTTGTGGGCACTTTATTTTTTCCAAAGGGGATGACTATGCACTTTTTGGCATTTAGCTTGAGGCCATGGTTCTGCCACCAGGTATTCGTCTCCGTAAGGCCCTTCTGGAGGATGCTTGTGTCAGCCGGAGAGTCGATTATGGCTCCCAGTTTGCAATCATCTGTGAACTTGGTAAGCCACAGTCCTCCCGTGTTTGCCTGTACCTCAGAGAAGTATATACCGAACAAGAGGGGTCCCTGGAAAGAGCCCTGTGGGATGCCACTTGTAACCGGTTTAGAGTCGGACATGGCACCCGCAATTCTGACCATGTGAGTTCTATCCTTGAGCCAGTTTGCAACCCATCTTGTGACATATAATGCCAGAGTGGGGTATTGTGTCTAAGGCCTCTGCGAGGTCCAGGTAGGCTGTTTGGACTACCTTTCCCTCATCTATGGCTTTGGTAATTGTTTCGAAGAAGTCAACTAGATTTAAGAGGCAAGATCTGCCTTTAACAAAGCCAAATTGGGTAGGGCCCAGTGTATGGAGGTTCCCAATGTCTTTGTTTATGAGATCCATGATGATGCGCTCCATAGCCTTACAGACCAGGCTAGTCAGGCTTATAGGGCAATAGTTCCCAGGATCCATTGTGGCACCACCTTTGTGGAGTGGGGTCACTATTGCTGTATGCCATTCTTTGGGTACATAGCCTGTGGTAAGGCTGAGTTGGAACAGTAAATTTATGTGAGGTTTTAGTTCATTTTGGAGCTCGTGTAAGACGCAGCCTGGGATACCATCCGGTCCCATTGATGCTGTGTTCTTTACTTTGGAGAGGGCTGCTTTCACCTGTGTAACTGTGATGCCTGGGGGACCGCATCCTTCTGGGATAGACACTGGCCCTTTTGGGGTGAAAGGGGGCCGGTTTGCACTGAACCTGTCCACCAGGATGTTGGCAATGTCCGTGGGTTCAGTGTATTTTGTGCCATTTTGCACCAGCTCAGAGCATATCTGAGAGTTGCCACCCAGGTCCCTGATGTAGCTAAAGAATGCCTTGTGATTATCTTTAGAGTCTTTGGCGATTTTTCTTTCAAAGCTAGCCTTTGATGATTTTTATGAGGGATCGAAGTTTCTTGCTAGTACTGATCAGGGATGCCTTGCCTTTTTGGGATTTTGCCTTATCATATAATACTTTCCTCCTTCTGTTGTGCAGCTTATTTATGGCCGGGGTCCACCAGACTGGTCTCCTGTTTTTGGAGGAGTGAGTCTTGGTTTTACTTGGGATGGCACGATCCATGCATTCTTGTAGGTGCTCAGAGTGCATTTGTAAAGGATTCTGCAGTTTGGGGAGCATTTTCCATTTGCCTGGGGACTTTGAAACTTTCCACCTCGGTCTTGAGAAGTGTGAAGTTTGTTTTTGTTAAATTTTTCACAGTGGTTCCCTTGGCTGGGGGTGGGGTCTGGATGTGGATGTCCATTGTGATTAGTTTATGGTCTGATCTTACCAACGAGGGGTTTACCTCTGGTGTGGAACATTTAGCCCCATGTTGGTGATGACCATGTCCAATATGTTGCCCTCTCTTGTGGGAGTGGTGACCAGTTGTTCCATGGCATTTGAGTTTAATAACTCCAGGAACCGTTGGGCAAAAGAGTTTGGACTTGAGTAATTTTCCCAGTCAATGTTTGGGGTAGTTGAAATCCCCCAATATCATGGTGTTTGGTGAGACCTTCATATTCTCCAATGTTCTCAGGAATGCCGAGTGGGGGCCCTGAGACAAGGTGGGTGATCTGTAGCAGGCTATAAACTGAAAAGCAGCTTTACCTACTGTTAGTTGCACATGGATGGTCTCTGCTGCCTCGTGCAGTGCCACTAACCTGGAGGTGTGGGTATCCTTGATGAAAATTGATACTCCCCCTCCTTTAGTATTTCAGTCCCGAGTTCTGGGGCCAAAAAGAATGGTATGAGTTGAATTCTGGTAGTGCTGGGGTGCTCTCTGGAGCCTTGAACCAGGTTTCTGTTACTGCACAGATATCAATTTTCTCCATACCGAGGAGTGCCTCGAGTGCGTGCATCTTGAGGTCTAGACTTCTGGCGTTGAGTAGCATTACCCTTAGTTTTTTGTCTCTGGTATTGTCTATGGAGGTGGGTTTGTCTTTTGAGCCTTGCCTAAAAAAGGCACTATGGGGGTGGCAAGAGCCTTAGCCAGTATTCGAAAGCATATGGGTGACAGGTGCAAGCCGTCCCTGTCCTTTTATAGAGAGAGAATTGTTTTTATTTAATTTAAACTGCTCTCCTGTTTCAAAGATGTGGCAACAGTAATTGCACTTTCCACATTTTGTATTACCTTTAGCTCTACATGAAAGGCCATGAGCATTTTCATTATGCTCAAACATGTTTTTAAGGGACCTACCCTTCCTATATACAATACTAGGGGGACACTTTCCAACCTTTGTCCCTACATTCAGGTCAAAAGCCAGGATTTCCCAGTTATTGACAACCGCCTGGGTGATACCCCCAGAATCCATGTTAAAAGTAGTTATAAACCTGAATCCCGCTTAATTTCCCCTGAGTTTGTGATTAACAACCAGTTCACTTTGCGGCCTATGAGGCCCACCCAAAATTGGTACATAAATACTTTTGTACCTTTTACCTATCGCTTCCTTGGATAATTCTACCAACAAATCCTGGGGCTAGCCCCTTTTAACAAACATGTTGACTATAAAACTAATTTCATCATGAAAATGCTCATCATGACTAACCATCCTAGCAGCCCTTACCAGTTGGCCTTTGATAATTGCTCTTTTTTAATGTAAAGGGTACCAACTTTTAAATTCTAAATAGGAATTTGAAAAAGTTGGCTTTCTATACATCTTAGAATATAGGAGACCATTAATCTCATCAACATTCAACTCTATGTCTAAATATGTGATTTGTTCTTCATTAAAACAGTAGGTGAATTTTAAGAACTCCACTGTGTTGTTAATGTAACAAAAAAATTCATCTAATTCTTGTTGACTACCCCTCCACAACAAAAGCAACATCTTCCAGGAAGGGTAGGTCCCTTGAAAACATGTTTGAGCATAATGAAAATGCACATGGCCTTTCATATAGAGCTAAAGGTAATACAAAATGTGGAAAGTGCAATTACTGTTGCAACATCTTTGAAACACGAGAGCAGTTTAAACTGAATAAAAACAATTCTATCTCTATAAAAGGACGCTACAATTGTAGTAGTGTTAATGTGGTTTATTTGGCTAAATGTAAAAAATGTTTGGCATTTTATGACCTCCAGAGCATTTAAGACATGCATCAGTGAAATTTTTATGACAAAGAAAAGAAAAATTACTAATGCTTTATTTAGACATATTAAAAAAATGGAACACACTCATTTAAGTTTTAGGCTATTGATCATATAGTAAAGGACCCTCGGTAAAATAGTACACTTGCACTTGGATGCAAGTGAATTGAGATGGCAGTTAAGGTTGGATGCCACCCAATTTCCTGGATTAAATGAGGCAGTTAATATTGCATGCATTTTAAAATTAAAACATATTATGGACTAGATGGTTTGAAGTGTCCTATAAGGCACAATTAAATTAAATATGAGATGTGTTTTAATGTTTTAAATGTGTTACAATGTTAGTCAAACACCTGATTTGGAGCTGTGAGCTGTTGTGGTTTGAAGGTTGTGAAGTTTCAATTTGTGGTGGTGTGTTCAAGCTTGCTCCCAGGAATACAATCTTTTGGCTGGGCACCAGTTGTGATTTCTTTTTGTTGATGGTGTACCCCGGAGAAGTTAGGAGTCTCCTTACAAATGCCAGGTGTTGAAGTAGCAATTCCTGACTGCTCATCTGAATCGGGCAATAGTCCAAGTATGGGTAAATTTGAATATTTCTCTGCCTGCAGTATGCCATGGCTGGAGCCAGGCACTTTGTGAACATCCAGGGCACAGAAGATAAGCCAAAGGGAAGTGCAGAGAACTGACAGTGCATAGAGCCTGGCCTGAAACAGATAATTCCTGCAAGATTCCCTTATGGGGATATGCAGATAAGTTTCTTTTAAGTCAAGAGTGACTAGCCAGACGTCCTGGGCTAGCATAGGAAGAAGCTGTTGCAGTGCAAGCATTTTGAATTTTAGGACCACCAGGAAGTTGTTGAGAATTGACAGATCTAGGATAGGGCGTCAAGAGCTCTCTTTTCTGAGCACCAGGAGCAGTCTGGAGTAGAAACACTCTCCCCTTTGCTCTGTTGTAACAGGTTGAATAGCCACAATACTGAGAAGAGAAAGTACTTGCTTTTGAGCCTTTGCCCACTGGTTTGGAGGAAGGTCTGGCATCCAGCTGGGGTTGGCAGTGAGTGGAAGTAGAATCTGTATCCCTGGGATACAATGTTTAGGACCCATCGGTCTTGGGTAATGGGCATCCAGTTTTTTGCATACAGGGCGCGTTTTCCTCCTACGGGTGTAAGTACTTGGACATGGCTGGGAAGGATGATAGACAAGTCATTGTGAATTTTTTCCATAAGGGGGTGGCTTACCCCTCCCTGTTTTTGAGGTGGGAGCATTCCATTGTTTAGGTCTTTGCATACCCTGAGACTGTGGTCTTGGTGGTCTGTTGCCCCTGGGTTTGGACTGAGAAGGCCTGGGAGGGACTGTAAAGGACCCATTTTTTGGAAGGCCAATGCCTACTGAATCTAGGTGGCTGCACCTGTAAGAAACATTTAACAGTATGCACAGGTTTAGCTTTTCTTTTTAAGAACTTTGTCTGCTTTTGTGCCAAACAAACGCTCCTGGTTGAATGGAGCATGTCGTAATTTTGCTTTGACATGGTCTGGCAAGATTTGTTCCTTCAGCCAAGCATGCTTTCTCAGTGCAGACCCAGTGACAGCAGCCCTGCAAGATGCTTCTAAGGCATCAAAACCACACTGCAAAGTATGTTTCTAACTTGGTTTGCAGAATGCATTATCTCTTCTAAATCTTTGTCTTCTGTACAATCTGGAAAAAATATATTTTTGCTTAATTAGTCCCATAATATGCTGCTGGTACTTTAACATGTGAAACAGGCAATTCAAAGCCCTGATGGCAAGAGTTGCAAATGTATATACCTTCTTACCCCATCTGTCTAAAGCTCTAGAATCCCTGTCAGAAGGGGTAGGGTTTTTAGCTGTAGTAGCCTTAATGCCTTAAGGTCCCTGGGAAATGGTCTCTGGATCCACACTGGGATTCTTAAAGATAAATTTGTGAGAATCAAGTACTCTGTAGTACCCGCCAGGCTTTCTAGGAGCTGGTGGTAAAGTATCAGGAGTAAGACTGGATTCCATGAAGACATCATCTACAATATCCAGGACAAGGGGTATAGCTAGAAGCCTGTGCTGAGGCAAATCTAAAAATTCTCTGAGGCTCTTTTTGGACTGAGGGTAGTCCTGGCATTCCCAATGGAAATGCTCTGTTAAGGTATGCAAGGTTTCACCAAAAGAAAAAAATCCTCTAGAGGGGAGGCAGAGGGAAAGGAATCCTCTGCATCTGAATCCTCATAGGCAGACAAGGGTAAGTCTTGGTAATCAGAGGGATCAGAGTCATCTGACTCATGGTCTGTAGAATCAGAAAAAAAAAAGTTCTTTGTCTTTTAGAGGGGGAAGGCTGGCTTCCCTTTTATAAAGGTTATAAGGTCTTCAGCCATTCTAAGCATTTGAGTCTGTGGCACGAGAGCTTGAGCATGCGCTTTGGTTGCCGGTTTCCTAGGCGTAGTACAAACTCTGGGCCTGAGAAACTCGGTAGTTTTAGAAAAAAATTAATTTGTTGGTTTAATACGAACATCGGAAGGTCAGAATACACCCTCAGAAGTTGGTGCCTGCACAGCAGCTCAGGACCCATCCAAGGTAGAAACGTCTGCAGTCGAAGCATCTCGTGGCATTAACGGACTCTGAATGGGTCTCAGCAGAGGCCTGCGAATCTGTAGAAGCGAGTATTAGGGGCTGCAAAGGCACCTCACTGAGTACTGGCCTATGCGGTCTGTCTTTATCCTTATGTTTTTTTGGGGGGGGGGGGGGGGGGGATTTCAGCAGATTGGCAATCTGATGGCTTATCGAAGCCATTTCGGAATACGGAGAATGAGAGCGAAAGAAATTAGTGAACAAAGATAGCCCGACGATGAATAGTTTGAGCATTAAGGCACAAAACTGACAGCAAGGAATGTCGTGGTCTAAGCCTAAACAGGTGACGCAGTAAGAATGAAACACTCCGAGGTATTTGCTTTCCACAGGCAAGACAATTGTTAACTTTTTCTGACATTGGTTAGAGCAAGAAAAAAGGATCCCCAACGGGGTACTTAGCTTTAGAAGACTTCAGGTTTGAAACTCGAACAGCGAAAATTTTAGGTATCGGCCAACCGGCACTTGCAAATTGCTTCTGCTTTGGGCTCCCATGCAGCAAGAAAAGCTGATGTAATGCCGTCGGCTGCAATTTTTATACCCCTGACGACCCGACGTCATGGAAGAGGCGACAGCATCTGACGCAGAAATCCCAAGACTCTGGCATTCGGGCCGACTGAGGGCTACCTGCAGGCAGATAACCCAAGTGTGATGACTGCAACAGTGAAACATGAAGAACATGTAGCTGTGACTAAGGCTCTCTCCATGGCTTGGAAAGCCAGCCCCTCCTTGAGAAGGGATGGGAGCCTGGAACAGACACACAAATGCGGAACCAGGGTCGCACCCCTCCCCAAGAGGCCCACCTCCAAGTCCTGAGCCAAGGAAGGACCCACAGCTGGTGCAGACCAAAGTGGCAAGGTCGGCTCTGAATGACAACTCAATCCCTCTGGACCTGATGGCAGAAGATCGATCCTGGGGACCCATTGGTTCTGATGGCACTGAAGGAGTCAGAGCCGTGCTTGGAACAGAAGACAAGAGTTGTCAGTGCCGAGACAACTGGAGCTTATGTGGTTGGAGTCGACAGCTCTAAAGCCTCTGAGGAGGTCAGAGGATGAATATATGTAGGTGTGCAGGGAGAAAATTCCCCCACTCCAGGAGGTAGAGGAGGCTGAGTAGGAGGAGGAAGACCCCTAGCCATCAGAAGCTGGTCCACCAACCTCACAACCTCAAATTCAGATAGACTCCTTGTGCAGCGGACAGACAATCCAGAGGAGGAATCGGGCCTCTCTAAAAAGGGACTTGGAAGGTGACCCAGAAAGGGGTCGATTATGGGGAAATATCTTGTCCTGAGAATGGATAACATCTCAGTTTTCAGTACCATGGAAAAAGTTACATGCTGTGGTGCCATGAGAGATGCCAGTACCAGCATAGTAACTAAAGACACCAGTGCCGATGTAGTTGTCAGTGTTAAGGTCGTAGCCTGTTCTGGTGTTGTTGTCTGTGCTGGAGCCATAACACCCTTGCGATGTCTTTGGAACCTTGGATCTCGGTTCCACAGAAGATCTAGCAGAATGGCTTTTATGCTTTTGTGGCTTCGGTGCCGAAGAGATGTTGGCACTAATTTTGAACCAGAGGCTGGAGGAGACTGGTCGGCCTTGGATAAGGCTTCAAAGGGTGCTTTTAAGAGCCCTTTGAGAATGAGTTTATTTTTACGTTCTACTAGAATTCTGGTACTAAGGCAATGGCAGACAGAACACTCAAGATTGAGGTGCAGAGCACCTAAGCAATACACACATTTTTCATGACCATCAGAGTTTGGCATTTTCCTGTCGCAATCTTGACACTGTTTAAATCCAGTAGTTATAGATTCAGATTTATCTGCCATTTAATAGGAAAAAATAGGACAGAAAAGGTAAATGTACTATAAAGATCCTACCAACAATGGTAGGAAAGACTACCTGTCGGTAAAGGAGAAAAAGAGGGAAAGAGAAACTATCAGCTATGGTAGGCGAGAACAACAAGTGATATAAGGAAGGAGGCAGTTGCACTAAAAAAAAAAAAAAAAAAAAAAAGGGTAGACTAGCTTCAGAAAATCAGAAAGAACAATATCTAGAGTTACAGAGTATATAAATGCAGAAACATTAGTACGAAATCAAAAAGTACACTTAGTTGCGAGAGCAAATCGGCTAACGTGTCCTTCTATAAGAGCGGCAAACGAGATCCGAGGTAATGTACACAGGGGCAGTATGGGTAGACCTTTAGCTCAAGAGTTTTTTGGCTGGCGCGAGCTATACAACGGCTGTATCAGTTCAGAGGATCAGAACCATAACCTATCAGTCAAGAATGGATGAAAATAAACATCAGCTCTACAGTTATCCGGCATCTACCAATCCGCATGGGTGCCAGTTAACAGAGTTTACTGTACTGGAATTGGAGAAGCAAAGCAGTCAGCCTGAGGTTTGGTGCGTCATGCCTGTCAGGTGAGAAAGGAGGTATAGAGTCAGATCTAGGGTCCACAGAGGCTGAACCAGGTGAGGCCAAAGGAAGGAAAACTACATTTGTCGAGACCAATAGGGCGCAATGAGGATTACTTTACTCTTCAACCTGGCAGCTTTCTGTAGAAATTTTGGAAAAGGGGAATTGCTGGATAAGCACAGAGAAGACCGGGGGGGGGGGGGCAATCGTAGAGTACAGCATCCCTCTGTGACTTCCCCTGTGGAGGAATTAGGACAAAGTAGTTGCTGCACTTGTTGCTTAGGGGAGAGGCAAAGAGGTCACAGCCAGGCTGGCCCCATAGATGGAAAATCTCATCCACCACTGTTTTGCTGAGGGACCACTCATGAGGAAGAACACGTCTGCTATCATGCGGGATTTCCCCAGAATGTGCATTATGACTAGAAAGCCGTTGGAAGAGAGTGCCCACTGCCAGACCCTGAGACTTTCTCAGCACAATGGCTAGGATTTGGTTCACACTTGTTTGTTGATGTACCACACAATTGACATGTCTATTAGAATTGCAATCATCCAGGAGGGGACAGCACCCTGAAATGCCTGCAACGCTAAGAGCACTGCTCTCATCTCCATTTATGTGCAAATTGGTTTCCTTGGGGGACCACGTGCCTGGACCATCCTTCCCAGATAATGACCCCCACCCTACCTGCGAAGCATCCATGGTCACTATGGCTTTGGGCTGCTGGGGAATGAAAGGATGTCCCGGAAGTATTTGGTTGGATTGAATCCACCAACTCAGATCTCTTTTGCACATCTGGGTAATTCTTATCTAGTACAACATTGGTTGATAATGGACTAACCATTGAGTAGCCAGCATCCACTATAGAATCCTCCCGTGAAACCTGGCTAGTGGAACCAAAGTTATTGCCGCTGCCATCAAGCCCAGACGGGCTAAAATTGAGGTAGTCACCATAATCCTTCTGACTTATGTTATTTTCTCAACTCCATGCAGTGCTAGAGAAGCAATGGCTGCTCGTTTCGAGAGTTGCTCCTATAAAGTCCAACATCTGAGTTTGCTATAGCTGTCATTTGTTGCAATTTATGGTCATCCCCAGAAGAGTGCAAGTCTGAAGAACCTGATCTCTGGTGTGTACAACCTGATGTCTGCCTGGAGTGGAAAAGAGACAGTCATCTAGATGGGGAAACACACAGAAGCCTTGCAGTCTGAAGTGAGCTGCTACTACTGCCACACATTAGGTGAACATCCTGGGGGCTGTGGTGAATCCGAAGAGCAGTACTCTGAACTGGTAATGACTGGCTCCCAGACGGAAGCATAGGTACTTTTCTGGATTGTCTGTTCATGTTCATATGATAATAGGCATCCTGAACATCTATACAGCACATCCAGTAGTCCCTGCCCAGAAAGGGTAGAATGGACTGAGTCATGACCATCCAGAATTTGGTTCTTTGAATGGATTTTAGACTGGGGAGATCCAAATTGGTCTCCAATCCCATTTTCTTTGGCATTAAAAAGAACCTTGAGAAAGTTCCAGATCCTATTTGGTCTGGAAGGACCTCTCTAGCAGCTTTTGAATTTGAATGCTGCTTGATCCCTTTGACTGGGTGGAATTGTTGGGGATTTTTCTTGGAGTTGAAGGTGGACGGGAAACGGTTATTATATAACCTCTAGAAATAATTCTCTGCACCCAAGTATCTTTTAAGTCTAGCCAGGCTCTCTGGTGCAGGGATAGGTGCCCCCTGACTGTCTCCCAAGGTGGAGAGTTGGGCCTCTGTTCAGGAGCTCTGACAGGGTTTGTCAAAGAAAGATTCGCACAAACTCTCTTTTTGCAGGCCACTTCTGCCACAAGGGCATCGTCGTCCATTAGAGTTCCCTCTGTCCCTGGATGAACCTCCTCCATGAAAGTCTTGGAGGACCTTGAGACTTTTTGAACCACAGTTTCCGTCTACTCTATTGATTCCTGGAACAGGATCTTTGGGAAGTGGAAAAACGTACACCCACAGAAGAGGAGGTCTTTCCATCCTACTCACACCTGGACAGCGTTTCCTTTACTTTAGGGCCAGAAAAAGTAGTTCCATCAATAGGAACACTGACAAAAGAGGACTTAAACTGATCTGCAAAAATCACACAAGCGCATCCAGGCATGTCTCTTCATGAAAATGCCTGAGCCTGCTGCTGTTGAGGTATCTTCCTCTATGTTGGAAGTTGAATATAGACTGTACGGTTCCCAACTGAGATGTTACAGAATCCTGAACCTCTTCAGAAATGGCTCCTGTATTTGACAACTCCTTAGTCAAATCCCACTGAAGTCTAATAAAGTGTTCCAAATAATTTATTGACCTTAATGCAAAGATCGCTGAAGCAAAGACATGCTTCTTCCCTAATATGTCCATCGCCCATGACTCCTTGTTAGGTGGATCGACACAGAAACTCACCAGCGAGTTCTTTCTTTGTGGCCACCGCTACGACCATGGCATCAACTGGAACCCCTTTTCCCTAAGTTCAATGGAGTCTGGCTTCTTGCTCAACAGCAGGTGGCATTACCCAGGAGGTAGATAGTCTAGTACCAAAAGTCTCCAGGAGAACAGATTCCTCGGATGTAGGGCTGGAGGAAGTTCAGCCACCGCTCTGTTTTAGAATTTCCAGGAGGTCTCCAAAAGAGACATAAGGAGGTGAAAATGGGGGCCCTTCACCTTCATCGAAATCTGTATGTTCAGTAATGGACTCCTGTGGGAAGTCTATGTGCTTCCTCTTACATGTCCTCTTCCAGGGGAACCTCCTCAGTGGGATGCTCTGGTGAGGTATTGAAAGAAGAAATCAGAAATCCCAGTGGGGAAACCTGGGTCTTTCCTACTGGATGTCCCTGTGAAGAAGAGTGGAGAGGCTGAGACAAAATGGTAGTATATCTATTATCCGAAAGGGAAGGCTCCATCATATCTGCCGAGGCAGAGAAAACTCTTTGCAGCCTCGAAGGTAAAGCTTGAAGGGGCAGAAGAAGAGTTCTGATCTGACAGGGCAAGCTTCTGAATCGTTGCTCACCTTCACCCAAACGGCAATGTCCCAGAGGTGGAAGCCAGGGCCGAACTGCCAATGCAGAGGCTCTGAGGAGCAGAGACAGCTACATAAACTTCTCAGTAGAGTGCTGCACCTCAGATCTGACACGGAGACTCTGGCTCCAATAGTTCTCCAGATCTGAGAGTGCTAAAGGTCTCACAGATCATGGATCAGAGGATATTGAAATCCTCGACTCAGAGACTGCCAGATCTGGATGGCTAGGATCCTGAGACTCCGAAGCAAGAAAAGGTGCCAGAGAAGGGGGGGGTGTTGTAGAAGGTCAGACAACCTGACCCAGAGAGGTAGGTGCCAAAGGCAAACCAATCTGCCCCTGCACCGAGAGGATCCTTCCTCACTTTCTCCATGTCTTCTTCTGTGAGGCTTCTAGAAGAATGAGTTAAGTGTCTGTATGGAGATGTCAGTCTTTGCAAAAATGGGGATGGCAGCCTGCTAGGGAGACAGATGGAGGAGTACCTGGTGCATGGGTAAAGGCATCTCTACAACCTCTGTTGGTGTCTCATCATACGAGTCCAATGGTTTGGCATGTGCCTGATCAGACTATTGGTGTCAGATCTGATAGACCTGAAACTGCCTGCGCTGATGAGTCAGAATGATTCTGCACTCTCAGTTTTTAGGGATCTGGGGTTGAGACCGGGTCCTTTAGACCTGTTCCTGGAAGACTTTGAAAGTGAAAGTTTAGGCCCTCAACTTTTTCTTTGCTTTCTGTAATGGTGTGGGGACTGAAGCCATGGCAAATACAGCAATCCTCTTGCAAATGGAGAGGGCCCAGGCAATAAATACAAAGTACATTGGCATCGGAATCTGGCAATACCCACACTTAGAGAATTTTTTTTAAACCCAGCAGGTTTGTCAGCCATAATGAATACTACTACTCACAAAAAACAGCAGCAACAAGTTAAATGAATTACACAGAGAAAGGTCAAATCTGACAAAGTTTTGATATATATATATATATATATATATATATATATACACACACATATACTTTTTTTTTTTTTTTTTTTTAGCAGAAGAAAGGGTAAGAGAATAACAATGGTAAAGAAGGGCTATGACAGAGTCATATGGAGGGAAGATACTAGCAATAGTATCCAAGAGGAACCAAGTATTAGGAAACGGGAGTAACACAGTAGAATACAAAGACGAGAAATATTAGAAATGCAAGAAATACTAAATAGCATTTTACAAAGAAAAATGCAAAAAATATCACTTATCCAAAGTCATACAACTCGAGAGAGATGGTAGACCAGATCTGTTAGCTTGAAACGGCAAATGAGATCTGAGGCAGCTGGGGGAGGTGCATTATGGGTAAAGGAGAAGCTCAAGAAATTTAGTTACTGCGAGCTTTGGCAACAGTCGAGTTGGATCAGACGGCTCAGATCCAAACCCTCTTGTTGAGGATAGAATGAAAATTAGCAAATAAACAGCACCAAAAACCACAGCAAAAAAGAAAACGGGAACAAACATGGAGCTGAAAACACACTGTAAAAGCAAGGTAACCACAGTAGGTAATCCACGAAGAATATTTTTAAATAAAATTTAAATAGTGTTTTTATGACCTTGTGACTATTTTGACTATTTAAATTTGATCTATTGCAGGAATTGCTTTATTCTGATGAAGTTCCTGACTGTGCAGGGACAAAAGTTTTGTGGATCCATTTCTTAACAAATATTCTTCGTGGATTACCTACTGTGGTTCCCTTGCTTTTACAGTGTGTTCTCAGCTCCGTGTTTGTGCCCGTTTTCTTTTTTGCTATAGAATGAAAATTGACAACATCAGACCTTATACTTCCTCTTTTTTTTGGGGGGGGGGGGACTGCTGGAATAAATTCTGGTGTCTTGCAACTTTATTAAATCGAGCAATCATATGAAGAAAAGTGAACACTTGCTTGGACTTAAGCTCAGCTTCACCTTTTGAAGAATCACAGTGACTGGACTTGGTGTGAACCAGGAAATCCCCATTGTCCTCGTCAGATTCCTCAACATTCTCTGAAATAGAAAGGTCTCTAGCTAAATACGCACTAGAGCCACGTATGGGAACACAACCACCTGAATTAGCTGTCTGCAGAACACTGTTAATCAAGGAGAGCACATCAGACTTATAAACGGCTATAATCTGATTATCAGCTGTATGATGAAGCTTCGTTTCTTTGTCTTGTGACCTTCACTATTAGATAAAATATCTGGGGACAGTATTGTCTGGCAAGGGGTCTCTTACCTTGGATGACTACTGCATCTGAAAGATTTGGTTCTCCCATACCTGCACTAGGTACTGGAACACCCCTGGAGTATGTCTAAACCCCATTCCATAGGGGCTGGCAAAGCTACACTACAGGCAGACAATCCACAGGCTAAGGCATATATTATTTTGTTTTCTTTTTAAATGCATCTGGATTTGAAGGAGAGGTACCAGAGTTACGACCCATTGAGTCAGGGAGAAAATACTAGCCAGAATAATAAAATTACAGTATTGTATAATGTATCACAATAAACACAAAGTTTCTAGTATGTCTCCACCCAAAGTTTCTAGTAATAAGTAAGTATGTCTCCACACAACTAAACTCTGCCAAACTGTCCTATTACCACAAAAAACGTTCTGAAATGTGTTCAAAACTCATTTCCAACTGACAGAAGTTAAAGAATTTACAGTACACAAGTCCAAACACCAATGCAACCAATATGCCAAACCAATGTTAAAAAATTGCTCTACACACTTCAAACAAATTAAACTCCCATAAAAAAGACTTTAATTGCAATTTAAATATTTTCTTGCCAGACAGTAAAATCTCCGCAATACAATCAAATAACTTCATTTTCGATAAAACTGTGATCCAGTGTTAAAATCATATAGCAGAGCCATACATGTAGTAAATAATGTATAAATGCTAAAAAATGCCAAGTTCTGCAATGTTTTCCTTTCAAAACCTGAAATAAAGCAGAGCAACAGTAAAAGACAGGAGCAATTAATCTGCAGTTCTAACAGCATATGATAGCCCCTAGTGTCTAACAGCACACATACACACTGCATTTCTGGCAGAAATACTGAAAGTTTCCTCAGAAACAGTAAAAACAAGCATTTGTCAAAGACAGAAGTCAAATAAACTGCTACACGCAGAAATTGTCACATGAATTACTGTTAAACACTGACTGAAGTGAAAAGTTATGTACTTGTCATAACTTGGCACCTGTGTTGTCCATTTTCATTCTTACTCATGAATATGTCTAGGTTCAGATCCTCAGATAACACTCGGCCGCATTTACAAGACCTAGGATCCGAATCTCGAGCTCCTCCCTCTAGCCATAATGCTTTGTCCCATCCCAAACTCTTCAGATTGACACTGTTGCCTTAGCTCCTACTGTGTTATAAAGACAAAACGGACAAAAGAAAAAAACAGGGAGGCTCAAACCAGGAATGTGATGGTTCCAATATTATCCAAAGATCCTTCTAGGAAAGGCAAGGCAGGGGTGATGGGTGGGAGGGAAGGTGATGAAGAATGAAAATGGACAACATAATTGTCAAGTTATGGAAAGTACATAACTTCTAAATCTGATGATGTCCTTTCTTTTCATTCTTCCTCACGAATGGGTCAGAGGAATGGGCCAGCTACAACTCTCGGGAGACCCTTAAGAAAGGACATACTGGAGCACTGCCAAACCAAAGGAAGCTCTGCTTCTGGAGACAATGTCTACTTTGTAATGTGCAACAAAAGTATGAGTCTTTGACCAAGTGGCTGCGGCACAGATATCGTCAATGAAAGTTCGTGAGGAGAAGGAAGAGAAGTAGCAATAGATATAGTAAAATGTGCTCTAGGAGGACAAGGCCACTACAAACCTTTTTGAGAATAAATCAGCAAGATGCAACCAATTACCTCAGATAGAGTTTGTTGATAGAAACAGACAAAGGCTTTCATGGAGACTATATCTGGAACTGCCAAACTTATACCAAAAAAGGTAATTCATGTATCACCTGTTCCTCCAGAAATCACGGGTAGGGGGTTGGAGGGTGAGGAAGAATGAAAATGGACAATACCGATGGAACATCATGGTGAGATGCACTACTTTTTATCTGATGTTGTAATTTTCATTCTATCTTCAACCTGTGGGACAGACTCCCCAGCTACCTTATATCCTGGGTGGACTTAAGGATGTTCCTAAGCATCATTAAGCCGAATGATGCTCTACCCCTGGAGACCAGATACAATTTATAATGAGTAATTAAAGGTATGGGGATTAGCCCAAGTTGCTGCTGCACAGATGTCATCCATGGAAGCTCTAGACTGGAATACAGCTGACATTGATACGGCCCTAGTGGAATGGGCTTGCAAGGGTTTCAAAGGAAATGCCCAACTTGGTATAGATGAATGAGAGATGCAATTAGTGAGCCATCTGGCTAAAGTCACTGTTCACAGGTTTTCCCAGTCTGGTTTGCGATAAGGAAACAAATAATTGGTCTGTCTTCCTGAAATCTTTTGTTCTGTGAAGACAGAATCTTAACCATCTGTGAACATCTAGCAATATTCACATTTGTTAGACAAGCTGGGGAAAAACACTGGCAGATTAATACATTGATTGATAATAGAGACTGAAACCACCTTAGGAAGAAAAGAAGGTTGGTTCTGAGCAAGAGACTATCTTTGTGAAAAATTAGGTATGGTGGTTTAGAAGACATGGCTTGAATCTCTGGAATCTTTCTAGCAGATGTTACTGCTACTAAAATAGTTTTCCAAGACAGGAACTTAATATCACAATCATTAGCTGGTTCAAAGGGAGATTGAGTGATTGCTTGCAACACCAAATTCAGGTCCAAAAAGGAGTAGGACCTTTGTAAGGAGCCTTTAAAAGAAGATTACTCCTCAAAAAGGCTTTACAAAGTTTGTGAGAAGCAACCAAGGAGCCTTGAAAGCCAATGTGAAAGTTGAATATAGCTGCTAACTGGAAGCCAAAGCCGCTTCATTGAAGAGCAAAGCTAAAACCTGCAGAATATTGTGAATCTGAGCCAAAAAAGGTTCAATGTTATTCTGGAGCACCCAATGTGCAAATCTTGTCCATTTACTGGAGCAAAGTTTTGTATAGAAAGTTTATGAGAAGATAACAATGTGTGTCACACAGGGGAAGAGAGCATAGGTTGTCTGGCTATTAATGAAATTGGAGAAACCAAGCTGTTAGCTTGAGATTTTGAATGTCCGGATGAACCATGTCTGTCTGGTGGGACAGGAGATCTGGACTAGGATCGAGAATCCACGGCTGTTGAATTAGGTGAGGCCAAAGGAAGGGGAACCAAATCTTTCGAGACCAATAACATGCAAGGAGGATAACTGCTCTTCAACCTGATTGTTTTCTGTAGGAACTAGCGAACTAGTGGAATTGGTGGAAAGGCATATAGGAGACTGCTGGACCAACTATGAATAACAGCATCCCTCAGTAACTCCCCCTGTGGGGGGCGGGGGAATCGAGGCAAAATAGTTGCAGCACTTGTTTCGGGATACATATGTTGTCGAACCGTAACAAGTTCCAACGCCATATTGTCAAACCCATATGTTCAAACTTGGAAAAGTTCAAAGGTTTCAATGAGGATTTTCGTTCAGTGCAGAAAGGGAAGATTTCTCTTTACTGCACTGTAATGCGATCTCTGAGTTGGTATATTTAAAGAGCGGGGGAGGATGCAAGGGGGCTTTCCCCCCTGCTTACAACAGTCAGGTAGATTTTTTTTTTTTTTTGATATTTTCTAACTTTTGAAAGTTCGAACGTATGGCGTAAGGACTTTTGAAAGTTTGACAACGTAATATGAACCTGTTGTTTAGGTGAGGGGCAAAGAGGTTGCAGCATGCCTGATCCAGTCTTCAGAATATCCTTTCCAACACTGACTGAGGTTCCACTCGAGGGGTAAAAGTATTCATCTGCGCATTTGTCTGCTATCACATTGGACTTCCCTGGAATGTGTGCCGCTATGAGAAAATGACTGGATGAGATCGCCCACTGCCAGAGTCCGAGAGCTTCTCGACACAATGGATAGGATCTGTTTCCTCATTTGCTGACATACTAAACTACAAACATGTCTGTTTTAACTGCAATTGTTCCCGAGGGGAGAGCATCCTTGACGCCCTGGACGCTACAAGCACTGCTCTCATCTCTAGGATGCTGATGTGCAAACTGGCCTCTACTGGGGACAATTGCCTTGGACTGTCCTCCCCAGACAATGTCCCCCACACTAACTGGGAAGCATCTGTGGTCACTGAGGCCTTGCGCTGAGGGGAATCAATGGACGGCCCTGTAAAATTTGATGCAACTGAACCCACCATGTGAGATCTCTTTTGCATACACTGGTGAGTGCAACTGATGTTGACACTGGTTGATAAAGCATGGAACATAGTGCTGCAAGCAGCCATTATAAAATTCTTATGTGAAATCTAGACCAGAGGATGAGAGTTATAGACTCTGCCATGGACTCCAGTGCCTGAAGAACTAATCTTGCTGGTAATTTGTTGCTGTTGATTATTTTCATGACTTGAAACTAGATTGTCTCCAGTCTTTGTGGGGGTAGGGAGGCTATTGCATTCTGTGTGTTTAAAGAAGCCCCTATGAAATCCAATGTTTGTGTTGGCTTAAGATGAGATTTTAATTTATGGTTATGCCCAGGTAACAGTATGTCTCTTGCCTCCAACAGTCAATGCCTGGTCGTAGCAATGATGAGCCAGTCATCCAAAAATAGAAACACTTGGAATCCTTGCAGGCTCAAGGGAGCTGCTACTACTGCCATGCACTTGGACACCCTGGGGACTGTGGTGAGGCCAAAGGGCAATATGCTGAATTGGTATTGACTGGCTCCCAGCTGGAAGTGCAAGAAACTTCTGGATCACCTGTGCATCTTTGTGTGGTAGTACACATCCTGAAGATCTATCAATCACATCCAGTCATCCTGTTCCAAAAAATGAAGAATGGCATGACCATCTGGAATTTGGTTCAAACTGATTTGTTTAAATTGCTGAGATCCAAAACTGGTCTCCAAGTCCTGTTTTTTTGGCACTAAAAGAACCTTGAGTAAATTTTGGTTTCTCTCTGGTCTAGTGGGAACTCTTGGATGACTTTCTAGCAGCTTTTGTATTTGTAGTGCTGCTTGCTCCCTCTGACTAGATGGAACATCTGGGACATTTTTGGTACAATATATCCTCTAGATATTATCCTTTGCACCCATGTATTGAAAGCTATCTGTAACAAGGCTTTCTGATGCAGGGACCAGCAACCTCAGACTGTCTCCAGAGGAAGACTAACAGGGCCTCCTTTCAGGAGCACTGAAAGGGTTTACCAAAGACGGAATCTCTGTAGTCTTGGTTTTGTGGGCCACCTGTGCAGCGAAGGGCAGAATCATCCATTAGAGTTCCCCACTCTGCCCGTGGGGGAACCACCACCAAGAGCGTCTTGAGAAGAACCTTGGGATTTTCTGAACCATATTTTCCTACCACATTTTTCTACTGCTGCATGGATTCCTTGAAACATTTCTTTGAAGAATGGAAAAACGTACACCCACAGCTGAAAGGGTTTTCCCATCTTTCTCACACCTGGTCAATGTGTCTAACTTTAAAGCCAAATAAGGATGTGCGTCAAAAGGAGCATTGATAAATGAAGACTTAAAGAGCTCCACAAAATCACATTAATGCATTCAAGCGCGTCTCCTTATGGCAATGTCAGAACCTGCTGCTCTGGCCATTCCCTCGGCTACATGCAAAATGAACTTCTAGGAAGAGTTAAAAATGGAATTTAGGATGGCCAACAGAGGTAAACTCCCAAACCTCTTCAGAAACAGTTCCTGAGAAAGTATCTGAAAGTTCTTTAATCAAAACCCTGGTGAAATGGGGGTGCGTTGTTAAGATGTGCACTGACTAGCAGCAGTTTTATCTAGCTCTGAAACTTTAATAATTTCTGACAGGATTTATTATTTTTAGACCATCGTTTTCCTTTTATTTCTTCATAGTAATAAGACACATTTCATTACTTCATTGTACCCGAGTGTTTGTCTATATGATTTATTTTAAATGTTATCTTGCTACAGTTTATCTAGTTACCACTGATGATTTCTTAACTGTCTGTATGTAAAATTTATATACTCACTGTGGAGCTTTTCTCCCCGGGTCTCCACTGAAAATGAGCCAACCGCTCAACTGGACTAATACGGTTAAAAATGTAAAATAAATAGTAAATAAATAAATATTTTGAATATTTTGATTATATTCTAGGATTGTTTCAAAAATTATATAATGTTATTGGAATTTTCTTGTCAAAACTTTGTCAACATATCCCATCGTCTTGGACGAAGATGAGTCATTCTAAGACCAATTAAATGGATGTTTCTCTCAAGAAAGAAATTTTATCTTTGGCAATGCATGTACAAGAAATGTCGCTGAAACTGGGTAAGATGGATTCAAAAATAGATGTCTTTGCAGGGAAATGCTCAAGACAAATGGAATTTATAAAGAATTACAACTACAGAAATCTCAGATCTCTGACATTGAACATTCTTAGTGATGTAGAGTGATGTAGATGGAAGACTACAGGAAGGAGAAAATAATACTGAATTTTTATTAAAACACAACACGGCTCTTCAGAATAAATTAGCAGATCTAGAAAATAGGTCCTGCAGAAATAACTTGAAGATCTTTGGTTTGCCAGAAAACAGAAGGCAACAACATGGTGAGTTTTTTTTAATTTCTTACCTTTTATTTTAGACCTTCCCAGAAGCCATTTCATATGGAACTGAAAGGGCACACAGACCACTTGTTACTTCCTTAAAAAAATTCACCTACATCAGTAATAGTGAGATTTCTGTCTACACAAGATATAGAATTAGTTTTAAAAACGGACTGGGCTAAATCTCCCATAAAAATAAAAGACAGTACTGTACATTTTGACAATGACTATTCAAGTGCTGTTATATCTAAAAGATTTTCAGCCTCTAATTAAAGTGCTTAAAACATTTAGATAAATGTACATCTCTTATTCCCAGCCAGACTGAAACTGTTTCGTATTGATGGCATAAAAATATTTGATGACTTAGACTCTGTAGTAACATTTATTAAAACAAAATATTAGATAATCTAGAGGATATGGAATGGTCAAGCACCTCCCTGAAAAGAACTGGAACAGGCAACAGTTGGAAATCAGCTGAAAAAAAGAAGAAACTAAAAGATAAACAGTATTTTCCAGCAATATGTGTCTATGTACTTTTCTTTTTTACCTCACCTTTTTTTCATTTTGATCTAAGGAAGCACTTGGAATTACTCAAGAGTGTTTGTTTTGGACTGTTCTGATTTGTGCTTTGAAGGATGTGAATTGGATGTGCATGGGAAATTGCATGCCGGTGTTTTTGGACTTCACAGTATGTTAAACTATTCAATGGTAATTTATCTTAATCTTAATTAACCTTGTGTTTTTTTTTCCTCTGGTCCTTGGACTAACTGTTCCCTTACTTTGGTGCTTTTGTTGGTTTTTACTTCAGTTTGTCTCATAAATATTTTGTTTTTATTACTATATGCCCAACTGTCTTATTTGAGCCTGTTTGTATTTAAATTAACGGTTCTCAAGCAAATCTTGCATTCTTACATTCAAAACTCAACAACTAGTGCACAAGCCTTTTTCCAATATGGGAGGCTCTTTTTAGAACATTTCCCACTTAGAAACTAACCTTTTTAGTTTTAAGGAACTTGTCTTGAGATTTTTTAATACTTCTTGCGCCTCTGAGATTCAACGATCATTGCTTCATTAAAAGGATAAGGAAATCTGACCTTTGACCTCACCGTGAAGGAACAGGATAGAACACAAACGCTATGAGCGTAATTTTCTCTGCTGTTGTTGATTCCTTTAACATGACTACATTTCAGTTCCTCTGCTCACATATTCCAATTGCATTTTAATAAATATGACATTTTATCTGCTGCAGCGGGATAAATGTATTATTTCACTGATTCTCTAGTGAAAGACTATGGGCCAAATTCAGGAAGCCTCCGTGTAAGAGTTATAACTCTTACACGGAGGCTGCAGTGAAACTGTGTGATGTCAGCATGTCATGCATATGCATGAGGTGCATGAGGCATGCTGAATCACACTAGTAACTCTTACACGGTCCGTGTAAGAGAGTAGGGGGCGTGTCAGTAGGCTAAGCCCTGCAAGCAGACACGCCCCCGGAAGACTAGAATGGCTGAAAGTAAACAACCACGAGAGAGGCCATGGAAATGTGCATAAACACACTACACAACACATGCCCCGATAGACCATCACTGTATAAAGTGAAGAGATGTAATAAAATTAAATTAAAACCTTTTTTTTTTTTTAAACCCAGTAAATGTTTGCTACTGTGTGCGCCCGTGTGCACGGGTGTGCTACTAGCGCAATCACAGTTAGCAATCAGTGGAAAAGGATACAAGAACTAAATATGCAAAGTAAGCCAAGAAGTAATAGCTTAGCGGTAGAGTTGCCGGCCTAAGAGTAGGCAGGCAGGGTTCGAGCCCCACAAAATCCTTTTTTTTTTTTTTTGTAAATAAGCACTAAAAGCCCCTGACAGTATTGTACAAATGTAAATGTATTCCCTTTTGTAAAAGGGAAT